>NW_020798755.1:0-81486 GCF_003344945.1 Aspergillus welwitschiae | reverse complement strand
TAGTAGTAGTAGTAGTAGTAGTAGTAGTAGTAGTAGTAGTAGCAGCTATGCTGTGGGTAGAGTAAAGAATTCAGCCTGCAATTTGAAGGTGTATGCGTAAACTTGCTTACTGCTACCTACGCACTCACTACTTAGTATGTAGTGGTTAAAAAGGACGGGTTGGTGTTGGGGATGAGATTGCAGCTGTGAGGGGGGTTAAATACAAATCTTCCCGGTCGCAAGTCTCACGAGCTCTAATTTACTTACGATACCTACAGTATACCTTAAAGAGGTAGTAGTATCTTGCCCTCTTTTCTTTTTTATAATTATTTACTCCATCCAGGGTTCCTATTTGAGGGAAAGAGGAGGAGGGTGGGAAAGGGACGCATCATCAGTGAGGCGTTGCAGAAGGGGGCGAGCGACGAGAGTTTCCCTCTCAACTCACTTACTCACTTCCTTCTTACTCCATCTCTATCCGTAGTCTACCTTCCTGGTTCGTATCCACTGAACACAAGTCCTGCAGTCAATGGCCGAGGAGAATACCAACCTACCTATGGGAAACGTCTCAGAATAGTCTGAATCCTGGCTCATATTCATGTGCAATTTATTCTGTACCTAGGGTGGTTTCAACACACTACACACACCCCCCCTGGTCATTCGCAATGCTTTCCTTAATAACATGCCACCTGTGATATCTATACTTGCTTTGTGGGCCAATAGAGATCGCGATCACACTACTTACTCCCTACTGTAGCATCTCCTCCGGACGCATGATGCTTCCCAACCTCTACTTACTTACCTAGAACCGTATTCAGCTCCGTTTCTCGGCACGGAATCAACGGGAGGATGAGAATGAGGATGATGACGGGCAACTTCAGACCGAGAGGGCTCGGTTATGCCCGTGCTGTAGTTAGACGAGCCAGCGCAATTCCTTTATCATTCGTGACGGTGGTCGATGTGTGATGCCGACTTCGGGGTTGGATGGTTGCTTATGATGCAATTGGCGGCGGGTCAATGCCACCAAACTCCCACTCTCTACACGGTCGCAGGGCAACTACTCACAACAAGTAATAACAATACCTGGGAGATAAAAGAAATTTCCCTTTGCAACGAGAGGGGCAAAATGATCTATGCGTTTTTGTGTCTGCTCTTTCCAAATACTCCTCTTCTATCTAGTATTCTGCGCAATGCTCATTCTCGGGGCAACCAGGATGCTTGCTTGCTTGCTTGCTTGCTCCACCTGAAAGGAAGGGTGTGGGATTCCCAGAAGAGGCGAGCCGAAATCGCTAAATGGAAAAGAACGATAGGTATGCGCGGGCTGGGCTTGTACGGAAGTAAGTGGGAAAGTAGTGAAGAGGCCCAAGCGGGTGTGCATTGCGTAAACTTCAGCAAGAATAATCCCGCGACCCGAGATTGGAGGGGACGGGGGGGAACTGGAGGTTGGGAAAGAAATTGAAATTTTTGTTTGGGGCTATTTTTGGTCGGAAAGGAATGAGTGAGTACTATCTGGTAGTGGTAGTGGTAGTAGTAGACAGAAGAGAATGCGTGTATATTCAGGCAACCTATACAACAAGAATTTAACGATTACTATAGGATCGAATCAGAAAGGTACTTTTGGCTGACGACGACAAACATCTGAGACGCAGCTTCAGATGGTCACACAAACTTGAGTCCAGTTCTTTCATGGGGGGGGTTTGTTTGAAAAGCCAGCTCCCGGCTTGGCTGATTTGCCTCTTGACCGCTGGATCCGCTTTTTCCTGAGCGGAACCGTGCCTTCTTAGAAAAGACAAACGCCACCCAGTAGAGCGCCAACCATCCGGATCTCACCGCTTTTCCTTTTGCTGTCAACCATCCCCGGGGTCTCCAACAACTAAGGGGAGGGGAGGGGAAGGGGGAGGGGCCCAGTAGCCAGCAGTAGCCCAGTAGCCAGCAGTAGCAGCAGCAGCAGCAGCAAACTAACGCTCACCTCGACTCAATCCATCGACTCCATAACTAAGCGGGCGCCGGCTTGAGAGTTCCCATCGAATCCGTGCCTTAGCGGCATAAGGTTTGCTCTCTTTTGCAGGGATTGCACCTAAGCCTATCCCGGCAGCTCGTAAACTACCGAATGAGGAAGCGCACCCTCCCCCTTGACACGGCACATCATCCCCAAAAACGCGTAACTGGACCCAGAAACGGTCGGCCAATCATCAGCCACAACCCACTTTGAGGGGGTGGGAGGGGGCCCGTCCTGACCCTTTTTTTCCCCTAAACCATTGCGGGGAGTCCCGATCGGGTAATCCGGTGGGGAACCCTTTTCCCAATTGCCCTCTCTCACAAAAAGAAAAGAGAAAATCGAACTAAACCAGTCAGCTCGTACCGAGTCGGGGCCCAATTGGAACGGAACCGCTTTGCCTTCCTCATTTGCTGGTTGGCTTTGGTCTGGCCTTACAGCCAGCCTTCTTTACTACCTCCCTTAGTCGCTGTCTGTATAGCCAGCCTAGTACTTACTTTACTCTTGTAGCTCGACAAGGCAAAGCATCACTAGTTCGGTGGCGAAAAATCATGGCTTACTTACAAACAGAGATGCTTAAGGAGAAGAAACAAAAATAATACAGACACGAATTGAAACTCTCGGGGAAAGACACTCCATTTTCCGGGATTGGACGGTAGTTTGTTCCCCCGAAGCCAAGTTTCCACGCTTTTGACTTTGGTGACAGAAGCATCGACGCAAAGCATGGAGCAAACCAAGATATGGCAGTAGTATTGCCAATTGGATATGGGTCTCATACACACTCACAGCAAGTAGACTACAGTGGGTAGGCCCTTGCACCTCTCGCTAATTAGATGATGGTGGTGGTACTCCATAGTTGCCGGTGAAGTCATTTCCTTCCACCTAGGCAGAGTTCATAGCCGTGGTGTTGTTATAATTAGGACTTTTTAATTTCGCTTCTTCACTGGACTGTGGATAAACACCGAACGTCTAGACTGGCTTATACACCTGACTATCGGCGCCAAGGGACATAGAACCAACAGCATTTCCGAAGATTCCGAGATGAAAGAGGGGGGGAAGAATATTTACCAAGATATTTGGATACTGTATGCTATGTTACTGATAACAGGTAGCTATGATCCTCAGTAAGTAAGTAAGTAAGTAGTAGTGTAAACTAAATCTACCTTTCTACTTCGATCAGATAGAACATCACGACCATCATCAATCTTGAGAAACTCGGCATCTCGTCGATCATCCTGACGTCGGCAATAAATAGCCAGCCAGCTACTAGCTAGACTAGATCAATAGATAGATAAGTGGCACCAAGCACCACATCCCCATCATTCCGTCTCCCAATCACCAATCCACGCCAACATCAAAGCAATAATCTAAAATCCCAATTTCTTCAGGAACACGGACGATCATCATTCAAACTGCGGACCCCCCTACCTAGTACCTTACTACCTACACAGCAAGCCAAGTAGCAGCATACACTACAATAGACTATGGAGTCGAACTAATAACCCTAAGTAAGCATAGTAGCATTAGCAATCAAATTATCAAGCTACAGAGCTGGGGAGCGAGTCAGGCATATTTCCCCTTTTTCGATAATTCTATTTTATTTTTCGTCGGTTTTTAACACCATCTGTCAATCTGCACGGGGCTCCTTTCTTGGCAGATCCCACACGGCAGATCGTCGTTGATTGGCATGATGGCGTTTTGGCTTACTTGCCTTTGCTTTGCTGCTCCTATCTTACTGTAGGTAATAGGTATGGATGTATAGCATTCTGATGTCAGACCATAGGGAGAGGAAGGAAGGGAGGGAGGGAAGAAGAAGGTATGTAAGATTAGTTTTTCGCGCTTATTCTCTTGTTTCAACGTAAGTAAATAAATGTCAAAGTATTGGAGTGTATCATGTGGCTATAGATACGAGTACATACGAAACTACCAATTTACACACCAGTAGTAGCACTCCGTAGTGAACCACCCACGGCAAGTCAAAAGCGAAAATATAAAAAAGAAACACTTACCTACGAAACTTAACTTCAGCTCCATCTGTGGTATCCATAGATCGCGCACCGATGTATCTATTGCCATCCCTCCTATCCCCCTAGGAACGAACCAGATACTCGAGATACCCGCGGGAAACCAAAGAAAAGAACCCCGAAATTAAGACCACAAGACAGCGAATAGCGGGGCAGAATAGTACTTAGTAGCCATGGACGTGGGGACCAAGCGAAGAGGCAAAATAATACTAGACAAGTAACTAGAACATGAAGTGAACTTTCCATGAATCTTCTTTTGCGATTTTAGGTGTAGCGTTGGCGTTGGCGTTGCGTGCCAGCTTTCTTTCTTCTTTTTTCTCCCCTCGTAACTCGGGAACCCTAAATGAGATGAGATTTCATAGTTTGGTTTGTTCGGTATCTCTACTAACTAACTAGCTAACTAGTAGATTGTTGGGTCGGGAAGAGGGGCGGCGGCGTGCTGGCGTATGTTCTCTTTTGGAGTTACTTTAGATGGAGTGTGGAAGATTTGTTCAATTGGAGGTGGTGGATGGGTACAAATCAAGTGTGAGTAAGTAGTGCATGGTTCGTTCCCGCGGCAGCCCATACCCAAATTTTTGACAGTCCCCATAGCGATGGATCCCTTGTCCAATTGTTCATATTGTTTGGTTCCTCATCCACTCAGCTCGCAAACCCACTCGCTCGCTCCTCCTCCCCCCTCCCGCGTCCCCTAGTAGACTAACCTTTTGGGGCTGCATGGGTCCGCGGATGTGGATGGGGAGGGACTGGCTGACTTAGGGACGAACCAGAGGATTATTAAACCGGGAAATGCGAAAAAAGAAATATCCCAGACGGGTAAAGGTGGCGTGGACCACAGTCCGAAAAGGGAAGCCCCGCCAAGATGAGAATGAAAGGTCATCAATCAATCGCGGCAAAGCGAGAAAATCCAGTTCCCGTGCGGCAGAGAACTAGACTACTAACTCTGCTTTGCTTTGCTTTGCTTTACTTGCTTGCTTACTTACTTACTGTTATTAGTACTTTCCAGACTACTTTTCTAGCCAGATTACGGAGGTGCTCTGGATGTGTCTGTGTGTTCTGTCTTAAGTCCCACTCACTAACTATTGCGCAATTGCAATAGCAATGTGTCAGAGGAACCTGATCCCAGGTGTTGAGTCGTTCAATTGGTATTGATGTTCCTGATTGGTCCCCTACCCCGATATACCACCGCGACTCCAACCATTCGGGAGATCCACATCCGCTTAATTTGCAGCCCGGTCAAAATGTAAGAGTTAAGCAATCTGCGTCGCAGGTAAGAAAGTAAGCAGCAAAGCAACATTAATCAATCCATCTCCGTGAGATTCCGTCGCCTGTACATACATACATACGTATTTAGAAAATGAGGACTACTAGTACAGTCTCGGTGGGAAAGTAACTCCATCCAATAGAAGAAACAGAGGTCAGAGAGGAGCCATGGGCGGGTCAGGCCTGGTTTAGCGTGCAAACTAAGATCCAAACGCAACGAGCAGAAATCACCAGTCACGCTATTGGCAAACCACGCTATGATTCAATTTGCTCAATCCCTGGACTAAGCAAAAGCAGGGAGGGCATGTTAGCCACATCCCCCGGGGACGGCAGATAGTCGATAGCCGAGCTTGGCTCTCACAGATAACCCAATCACAGCTGGAGCCCCACAGAAGCTGACGCGTGCACATCTCACAGCGCTATACCACTTTGGGGTGGTGCTTTCCCCGTTCCAGTATATGGTTTGTTGTCAGCAAGGGTTTCTTTTGTCATGGTTTTTTATAATATCGAATTATCATAGTTATTGGATGGATATAATTTACGCAGGCGCAGGGCACGCAAGCCTGCTTTTCTCGAAAATTTTACATTTGGTACGTACAGACAAGTAAAGTAGCTTTACCCAGCACAGTGGTAAGTTTTCGCTTTTCGCTTGGTTACAGATCAGGATCTAAACCAGAACTGGTGGACAGACACACCATAGAAAAGAAGATAGACATTTACCCAAACAACTCTAATTAACTCTGTCCAAGAGTCAAGAAGTTAAAGCCCGTATCGGCCTCCATTCTGAACCCCGCAAGCCCGTTGACCAGAATCCCTGCGTGCGATCCTGGCGGGCTCCACCGCCCACCAGGACACTGCCACTCTCAGGGTTGCGGCTAGCAGCCACCTGAAACGCGCCGGCTCATTCTTGGCCCTGTCGAAGGGTTGGACAAAAATGAAGTTCTAACGCCAGTCCGGGCTCCACCGGGTTTACTCTTCAAGAACATGTAACTGAGCTCTGGTTGGCTTGGCCATGATATCACTTCCCCCCCTCTTCCGTGGCAGTTACGAAGGCATGCCACCACCACCAGTAGTCTTTGCAAAGAGACTACGCTTCTCTTGGAAGGTCGTAATTATTGCTGGCGAACGCAACAATCTTATGTTTTATTAAATGTATCTAATAATAACAATGATATTATCAAAGCGCGATGTCCTGTTCTGTTTTAGATGGTTTCTCTTTGTTTATTTTATTATTGTTTATTTCTTTCTCATTCACAACATAGGGAAAGCAGAACCCGAACTCGACTCCTACTACTGCATAAGACTGGGATGTGAGGTGAGTTTCAGGGGTTGTTGTGTGGATGGGGGTTCTGGTGGTAAAGCAGACTGGTCTAATGCCCACATCCCTGACCATTATCTTCAGCTCACCTGACAGCATACATCTGTGCGCGGTGGATGTACTCCAAACTCTGTGCCACCACCCGAGGAGAGAGCCACCCACGGAGTATCTACCTCCTACACTACTTCCTACTTTGTGTACAGCAGAGATGTACGTAACACTTTATTCGTACCTACATTTGCGGGGATTTCCGACGATATCCCTGAGACAAGACCAGACAAGACGTGCACGACACACACGACACATGAGACATTGCATCAGAGCGGACACCGAAAAGGGGAAAAACCAAAAAAAAAAAACCGCCACCAGCAAGCCATGATACTCCGTAGTGTAGGACCCTGAATGAAATCAAACCCGACTAAGCTTCCTGCGACAGCCGCGTCTCTAGGATCCCCCGACGGGACAGAAACGAGTCTAGTGTGCAGGAAGTGGAGCAAGCCACCATCACCCCCTTGGCGGGATGTCAAAAAAGGTGATGTATGGTAGTGACTCAGTGTGTGAGCGTGTGTGGGTGAGGCCTCGTGAGAATCAATCACACACTCTCTCACACACTAAAGATAGACAGATGTCATCCCGCAGAGCAGTAGTCGTCATTGTCATCTTCATTGACTTACGAATCTGAAACAGTCTGATGGATGAGTTTATCTGATTGTGTCTCGAGTTGATTAAAAAACCTGGTTTAAATGTTCGTGCGCGAGCAAAATAAGTTCCAATTTCTCTCTCATCCTCTTTTTTAATATTAAAATGGAGCCGCGATTTGAAATCGCCAACGGCACATCGGGTTCAACTAGTCCTAGCGCTTGATCAATGCGCTACGTTCCTGCTGAGTTGATCCATGTGTGCGAGCGCCATGGATTGAATCTGCGTTTTTAATTTCTGATGACCTTTTTTTATATATTTTTAATTATAATTTAATTGCTCTTTTTCTATTAATATAACTCTTGTTATAGAGACCCTGCATTCCGAGCTAACGCCAAGAGGAAGCTGTTAGACGTCATAAGCTCTCGTGTCGTGGTCTCTCTCTCTCTTTCTTTCTCTCGTTCACTTCATCGCTAACTACAGTAACTAATTAGTGGGCATCCGACGTACCTTAATCTCTCTTACAGGGGTCCGGGAGAAAGGAGAGGGAGAGAGATGGAACTACGGAGTACACGAATCCAAAACTATTAGCTACCAAGACCTCCATCCTTCTCCTCATCTGGATCCAATTCGGCTTCACATGTTCCCTCGGAATCGCAAACAATTATTTCCTTTCAATTTTTCCCAAACCAAGCTTTGTCATGCCGAACAATGACATGACTAAGTGGAAGAAACAAGGGATGAATACCAGTCCACCTTCACTTACTTTACGAACTACGTAGTACTACCCTGGAAATAATTTCCACTAATCTTATCCTATCAATCCAACACTAAGTAGGGTTGCATCCGAAGGGGGGAAGAAAACACTAGTCAGTAAATGGAGCAGGGGCCCATGTGGTGCAGAAATGAAAACCGAAAGTGAAAAAAAAAGGCCTAGGCACAATGAACAAATTATTCATTTCATTCCTCATGCAGATGATGCCCAATGCTAATTGCAATTAATGTGATGACGACTTCAACTGCTGGTGCTAATGCTGGGGCACACTGCATGCACTGCCTTTTTTCTGTTTTCCCGGCACGGAGTACAGTAGTCCAACTGCATGTGTGCCTGGATAATATGGTGATGGTGATGGTGATGGGATTGATCATATGCTTGTTATACTTCCTAGGTAAACTACGGAGGGGTCTAGTTACATGGTGTGATAAGTTCCGATTGTGTTTAAGGCAGAGGAAGTTAATTAAAGGCAACTTTCAGAGGTATTGTCGATGTCTGTGCTTAATGTTAGTTAGTTACTACTGTGGAAGTGACTCAGATGTCTGATGTCTACAACACAACTCCTCCGAACCAATAACTATTCTTTCGTACCTCCGATGTTTAACTGCGCTTAGGTCATCATCATCATCATCAGAGACTGAATAGCTACAGCGCTCAAGCCTCTTCACAGCTAGTTACCTACCTACCTAACAGTAAGTAAACACTCATCGCTAAACACCACGACACAATCTATAGAAAAGAAATACTACCGATAGAACCAGTCCCCGATTAACCCAATAGGGAAAAAGCACCTCCTACCCAGGAATGTCATCATCATCATCGACAACAAGATATAAAAAAAGAACCACCACCACCTCCACCTCCACCATCCACAGATTACAGTATCCCAGGTACCTACAGTAGTTACCTACTATCCACCACCTCCCTAGAACTACCCCAATAGGCAACTCAACTAATACCCAAGTAGACAGATAGTCTAGTCTAATAAGTTGAATGCCAAAAAAAAAAAAAAGCTGAAGGACCCACACCCACCACCACCACCACCAACATCATCTCCATCCCGTCATACCAAAAGCAACAGCAAACCCCACCCTAACCAACCCCAACCAATCAAACCACTCTAAATGGGTTGTGCTCCTTCCCCACAACACGGAACAAGCAGGGCCAAGCCCACACATGACATGGGCTGATGGAGAAGGCTTACGCGGCAACATACCTACACCTTTTTTTTTGGTACTATTCTATCTTAGTCTAACTAGTTAGAGGCATCCATCTGTCTTTTGTCATTGTTGGATTTGGTTTTTGCCCTGCTGCAGGGTTGCAGGGGCTTGGCGGGCTGCAGTGCAGGGTAGGGGAGGGGGGGGGGGAGTGGCTTGCGTGGATTGAAGTTTAGATTTCATGATGATGGTGATGATGATGGTGATGGGATTGTTGGTTGGTTTGTGCGTAGGGAGATGGAGGAGGGAGAGGGGGCGGTGGGTTGATGTCGTATTTTGTGGATTGTAATTATTGTGATGTGGTTGATGGTGAGAAGGAGATTGGGAGGGAGGAATGACCTCATTGCTTTTTACTGCTACTACAACAACTACTTACTACTGTCGCTTTCTGATCCTGGATGAAGGTGCAGGTGGGTGATTGCACAGTTACTGCCAGTTACTATTAGGAGGGGGTGTTTGTACAGGGAATATGGTGGATGTGTTCTGCTAAAAAAGGCTGTTCGTAGTACTACTGTCGATGAGTGTATGTTTACAGTTGGTTGTAGGAGGCATGATTCTTAGCGAGTGATATATATTGTTGAAGATGTTTATATAGTATTGGCTCATTGTTGCAATAGTATGTAACCACTGCTTGGGGGGGGTTATCACTATAACCAGTAGTACTGTTAGTATCTACTATGGTATTGAAGTCTGCTGTAGATAAATGTATGCATAGTTTATTATTCCTGCTATATGTTAGCGACTCAAGCACTTAACGCTACTATTGTATACTGCTAACATAGCAGTCCTACAACCGTGCCTGCCGGCTCGATACCCTCGCCGCCGCAGCCCGACCAGCTCGTCGTCCAAAGACAGCCCCCGACGTCAATCCACTGCCTCCGGGATAGTTATCATAAAACAGTCCTCCCAGCATCTCCCCTGCGCAGTACAACCCCGGCACCTCTTGGTTCGTTGTCGACGACACCACCGCCGCCGTCTCCGGACGAACCGCCAGTCCACCAAACGTAAAAGTGATGCCCGCCGTGACCCGGACAGCCAGGAACGGTCCTTGATCAATAGGAAGCGCCCAGTTCGACTTGGGAACCGCCAGCTCCAAGCCCTCCGACTGCGTGGTAAGTCCATCTTTGACAGCCGGATCCCACTTCCCACCCGGATGCCTGCGCTGGCGCTCATAAACCGCCTTATTATAGTCATGGATGGTCTGCTCAAAGCGCTTCTTATCCTCGAGATCAAACTCGGCACACTTCTCCGCCAGCTCACTGATCGTGGCCGCGCTGATATGCTGCACTACCTCCGGCCGGTACTCCTCCGACCGCAACCAAGGGATCATCTTGGAGTCCCAGATCTGGAACGCCATGTGGCCGGGCTGGTTGAGAATCTGGCGTCCGATCATCGCATACGTATAGTTGCGCAGATCCGACCCCTCGTCCACGAACCGGTTTCCCTGCCGATTGATCATGATGCCCAACGGATACCCGGACTTGGTGAACTCGTTGGAGATCTCCCGGTCGCCCGTATCGGCCGGTGCGTTAGCATCCCACGCCACGCAGTGACATCCTGACCAGTTGCCCGCCTGCTTGGCTGAGACATCCCGGATCGCCATCTCAAATCCATCCCCGGAGTTATAGGGCGTGCCGCGTACCAGCGCCACGTCCCAGTGTGGTCCAAGGTACTGCGCGCGCATGCGCGGGTTCCCTTCGAAGCCTCCGGCCGCGAGAATCACGGCCCCAGCCTTAACAGTCTGCTCGCGGCCGTGATGCGAAACCACGACGGACGTCACGGCTCCAGAGACCGGGTCCGTTACTAGTTTCTGAGCAGCGGTCGAGAAGAAGACCTTAATGCCCAGTTTCCGGGCTGCTTGCAGGTGATCCTGAATGAGACCCTTGCCGCCATCTTGAGTCTTCAGCGCAAGACCACCCCAGAACTTGAGGCGGCCGTTGACTTCATACGCCTGTCGATTGAAAGAGAGCTGGAAGCGCACGCCATTACTAGCCAGCCACTTGATCGCCGAGTTTGACTCATTGACGAGTGTCTGGCAGAGCTCGCGGTTGGTGCGCCGCCCCGTAACACGGTTCATGTCGCCGGTGAAGTCCTCCACGGTATACGGCTTCATATCAATCTTCTTCGCCGTCTCCGCATCGACATTATTCACGATGGGAAGCAGATCCGGCAATCCGCCGTGGACGGTGCGCATTGCCCCCGCCGTGAAGTAAGAGTTACCTCCTGCCCATTCCTCCGGACATTTATCGATGATAGCAACGTGTTTTGCGCCGGACTGGACTGCCGAAATGGCTGCGCAGAAGCCGGCATTCCCGCCGCCAATGACGAGCACGTCGCATTCTGAGGGAAGAGCCATGATGCTAGAGAGTGATGTGTCTGTGTGTGTGGGTGGGTGTGCCTGTGCGTGCGTGCGTGTATGCGTCAAAGAGAAAAGAGCATTAGTGCATTTAGTCTGCTAAGGGAAGGAGATTGATGATCATCGCATCAAGTAGATACATAGTGCTCTGGGATCTGTGCTCAAGTTGCCTGCGGCTTTGTATGTAGCGACGGACGGCGGGGATGGTGCCGAGGATGGCGGATGGGGGTTGGGAAACGGAGAGTTATGCTCCGTCGGTGCCACGGAGGGAGGCGGAGAGAGTCTTTCCGGTCGGTCTGGGCAGCGCTGCTTGATGTCATCGGAAGTAGGACAGGAATGTTAGGGAGAAAAGTGGATAGCTCTGCTAGAGCGATCGAGGGTGACTCGGATCTCGAAAACGAACGCACGCATGGCATGATGCGCGGAGTGAGTGCGGGTGCTCCCCACGCTGCAATAATTGCGGGGGAGAAAAATAGTCGAGGATCGGTCGGGAATGGAAAGATCGATCGCTTCGATCAATCAGTTGATTACTGCTTTGGCTTACAGAAAGTGCCTAACGGAAAGTAAATGGGATAGAATTATATTGAACGTTGAAATGTTGGATATTGCCATAGACTACTATATCTTAGATAAAGATGGTTCAGACACGCCAAATCCCGCCAGAGAAACACCGTAATTGAACAAGCCCCAATATGATGAGAAGATAGAAAAACACACGGCAGAAGAGGGTACAGAGACAGAGAAGAAGATGATGATAAATGACACGCGCTGGCTGGCTTTTGTTCAAACTATGATAGACAACTCAGTCCGGTCCAGACCATCGTCTTCCAGGCCGGGGTAGTAGGGAATCATCGCGTCCGCACTCTGCACGTACGCATCGTTGTACAGTCGCCAATATGGCGTGCGCACCTTGCGCGCCGGGTGGAACAAGCCTGCCCACACGTAGTTCATGACCACACCGGTGCCGACTGCCATCCGGATCGCATCAATGGCTTCAATGACACGGTCGATGACGTGGGGGCTGGTCTCGAAGATGTTGGGGAACACCAGGTTAAGCAGATGCACCATCGCATCTTCACAACCAAGGCCAACCACGCCCAGCGCGATGTGCTTGACAACGCTGGCTGCGGTCTGCCGATGCACCTGGTCGCGATCGATGAGAGCATCCTCCAGAAGAGGCGTGACTGCGTAGACGTAATCCTTGGCCATCTCGCCAATGTACTCGAACAAGAAGGACATGGCCTTGAGCACACCGTTCTGGACGTTCAGTTCGGGCACACGGTATTCGTTCATCAGAGCCGGCAGAACGGTGAAAGGTGCACAAGTCTCAGCCACAATACCGATGGCGACGGCGGTACAGACACGGGATTGACGTTCTTGGACACGGAGGTTGTTCAGCAGCGTCGCCAACACATCCTGGGGACCGATGGCCTTGGCGATGAAACCGAATGTGTTGTTGGCAGCACGACGGATACCCTTCTTGTGAGCCTTCAGCATGTCCAGCAGCTCGAAGCAGATACGCATCCACTCGCGGGCGTTGACCGATTCGGGGCCACGGTCGGCAATACGACCGACCAGGTCGATCGTGTTCTCCTGCACCTTCTCGTGACGGTTACGCAGGATAGGAGTGAGTCGAGGCAGCAGATCTCTGATAGGAGGCTGCATCTGGTTGATACCAACGACAGTGACGATCGAACGAAGAGCACCAAGGATGGAACCAAGCACCTCGGGGTATTCTTCACCCAAGTATTCGTAGAGCACAATACCAAGCTTGCCCATCAGAGCGTCTTCTCCACACTGCTTCATGACCATTGCAATGCGCGAGATCAGATCCGCAGCCTGCTGACGGACCGTGGCGGATTTGTTGTTCAACCGCCAGAGGATAGTACTGACAATCTGAGGGAGGTAAGGCTTGCAGCGAGTGCCCAGGGCGTTGACCACCGTTCCGAAACCGTTCAGAATCACAATATCCTCGATGCTCTGTTCCTGGAAGGCATAGAGAACACCATCAATGAGTCGTTCCTCCAGCCTCTCGGAGATATCGGCAGCTCCAAGGGCTGCAATAAGCTTCTCCACGGTCTCCACAGTCATCTTCCGGTAGGGCTCGCTTTCATCCTTGAGGTTGTTCACGACGCGCTCCAAGATCTCACCCACACCGACCTTCTGGCCAAGATCCACGGTCGTATCAACAACCTGGCGATAGTTCCTCCTGTCCAGCGCCATACGTCGCACCCAGAAGCTCTTAAAGAAGTCGGTCAACACGTGCTCCTTCAGATAGCTGGCTGTCACACCATCAGTGCTAGCACACTGCGACACTACCTTCAAGACGACCTTCTTCATCTCCTCGTCGGGAGAGGAGAATTCACGAAGAAGGATCTCCATGATCTGACTAGTGTAGTAGTTCGCGTATTCCTCGTCCATGAGAGGGATGATGTAACCGACTGCCTTCAAGAACGCTGCCAGACCCTTACCACGCTGCTTCCGAGCTCCAGTCCACAAGGGGTTGAGGATCTCATCGAAACTCTCGATACCGTACGGGTTGGCAGCTTCGGCCAAAGCAGCCACGGCCAAAGCAGTGACGGTTCTGACTTTAGCTTGCTCGTCGCTCAGGTTGTCGGCGATACAGTCGACCAGCCCCTTCAGATGGGGAAGAATGGCACAGCCCATAAGGATAGGAATTTGCTGAACAATCTTGACACCAGTGTGCCTGGCCTGCCACGACTTCTTACTCCGACACACAGCACGAAGGAAGGGTAGAAGTGCAGGGATACCAAGCGCAGAAGCAACGACAGCAAATGCTCGAGCAGTCGTGTTACGGACGTACTCATCGACATGGTCAATATCGGGACGCATCGTACTAATCATCGTGGCAAGACCGGCCGCCTTGGCCAAGTTGGAGATGATTTCACGACCCTCGACACGAGCATAGTAGTCTTGGTCAATGAGCAAGGGCTCGATGACGACCAGGATCTTGTGAACATAGGGACGAACGAGATCATCCAGCTTGTACAGGACACGGTCAATAACCTTGACCAACAAGTGGCGCTCTTGGTCTTCAAGGGACTTTTCCATAAGAAGTGGGAGAATCTGATTGAAGAGAGGGCCGGCACCGAACTGCCGCGCGTTGTCTGTAAGCTGACGCAGTGCAGTCTTTCTCATAGGCGGAGTGCCGTTCTTCACTTTCAGCAACAGTCTCATAATCTTCCTTTCCTTCAGCTCCTCCACGGACATCGCACTCTCATCCCCACCTTCCATAAGTTTTCCAAAGTAGGCCATATCTTCCGGCTTGAAGAACTGCAAGTCACCAACACCGGGAATTTCGGTCGGTAGCTGCTTGCCCATCGCACGGGCGCTCTCTGGCTCCTGCATCATAAAACCTCCAACTCCTGTCGCACTGGCCATTGGTGCCGGTGTCGCCATAAGCTTTCTCGCGGGGTTCCGGATTGGGGCGTAGCCCGGAGGAGGCTCGAGGATCTTGTAGCCCTCCGAGGGCAGCATCATATCAAGTTCTTCATCCGACAGAGGAGCATTGCGCGCAGAGATATCAGTTCCAAAGCTGGTGGGCATCATAGGCACACCTACTTGAGAAGGATGCATCGGGGTAGCAAGCCCTTGGTTACCCACGGGGGTGGATGCCGCAATGGCCGGCGCTTGATCCCATCGAGAACGACGCTTAGGGGCTTCCTCGGCGGCGGCGCCAGGGACGGCAGGTGCAGGCGTTTGATCCCAGCGGGATCTCTTGGCCTTGGTGTCTGCGGGCTGCGAGGCCTCAGCTTCAGCCGACTCAGTAGGCTCAGATGACACATCCCACCGTTGTTTACGCTTGCGACCGGTGGCGACCGAAACGGTCGAGCCAGCTTCGGCGTTTTCTTTGTCCTCCGACTTCAAGGTGGCCTCATGCTCCTGAACATCGTCCTCTCCACGAGCCTGCTTCTCTGCGATCAGCTTCTGAACACGCTCTTCTTCTTTCTCAAGCTCACGTAGAGCCATAACCTCACGGTAGGTCTGGCCCTCTCCTTCCACGTTTGCATGTGTGTTCGCGGCAAACGGATCAGCTCGTGTAGGCGTCAGCGGACCGCGGTTGAAGCGACGCTTCTGATAGTCCGTTTCGCGATCAGCAATCCTGGCCGCCTTCTCGCGGCCCAGAAGAACGTCCTCCTCTTCCACACCATTGCCTTGGGCAAATTCATCGATCTGGCTCCTTGTCGCGGTATATTGGCCCACCAGACGGTGGCCTCCGTCCGCATCCTCCATGTCTTCATCTTCGCCATTAACGGCGATGGATGTGTCGTATCCCGCATATCTGTCAGCGCCCTCGCGTTCGTAGAGGGTGGTATCGAAGGATTCAGTCAGGGAGGCCTTGGTCGAGTTGTCAGTGCGCTGGCTAGACGGATCAAAGGTCCTAGAACCTTTCTTCGCAGATGCAGCAGCGTTCCGCTCAGCTTGGAGCTTCCGGACAGCTTCGAAATCAGCTAAAAGAGATTGTCAGCCTATCATCAGAAGCAAGATTCGCGATCAGAGGGTTACCTACCGTCGGACATGGTGGCGGTTGTGGAGATCCCAAAGACGAGAAAGAGAACGAACACTCCCAGGCAGGGGTAACAGCAGCTACATTCGGATCAAAAACGGACAATAGCAGCGACCTTGGGGGCGTGGAGGGTGATGCGCTGATGTCTCGCGATGAAAATATCAAGAGGACGTGAGGTGAAGTTCGGCGGCGGGACTAGATTGATGACTAAGATGAGGCACGTGATGGCCATGTAGCTGTCATGGCTTTCGCTTTATCTCACCTTTAGATCACTCACCCTTTGATATTATTCATTTGGGTCCGTTTGTTTTTCTCAACGGCCCTGGATGTGTTAGACATAATCATTTGAATGTTATATCAACTTTGTAGCTTCGTTGTATGTAGAGATGGTTATACCCGTTGCCTTCAGATTGCCACAACAGCAAATTAGTGAATCAGATACTACGTTTCGATACAGTGTTATATCACATCTATAAGGCTCACACTGAGGCTCCAGAAAGTACGAAAAATGGATCCCTATTCAGGAAAAATGTACATCGTGATGTGAACAGGATATTGAATATGTAAGACTGTTTCATGGCTATATATCACCACTTGTTTTGGTATGCATAGCTGCAGTGACCGAAGTCCATACAAGTAGTTAGTACTGCGCATTTTTTCCCTCATGAAACGCCTCACAAATGAGGTAATTAGTACACAATTTGGTGTCTGCTAAGATTAATAAATTGTCCCATGATCTAGGGACTTTGGTGCTCATAATCCAACGAACATTCCTAGAGCTTGCTCCGCCTACAGTCCTGCCACAATGTCATGCTTGAAGTTGTTTGTACCAAGGAACCAGTTTCCATTGTGCGAGAACACTAATTATAGACTGAGGTGCATCTCCTACATACAATCGGATTCGCGCTGTGGCATTGGATCGAGGTCCTTGAATACACATACTCTTCATTATTCGAACCGGATATATATATCATGATATATCAAATTGACCTCTACCACCAACGGTATTTACTACTATTTTGACGACCACTTCATCTATCCCAGAACCGAATATTACGGAATATTTCACATAGAAGAAGACATCTAATCCAAAACGCATCCTCATGCACATGGTTCTGAGGTATATACATTATGTATACAGGATAGTATCACATTTGCAGCCGAAGCTCTTCCAACTTCATCCATACTCTCGTACAACCGTCCGATTACTTACCACAAACAAGTAATGACCGGTCACAATCTTTCAAGCCTAACAGCTCTTTGATACCAAATTAATTATTTGTAATTAGATCTCATTCGAAAATCTGAATGAAACGAATAAATTATAATTGAGCACCTGAAACCAAAAGCTGCTCCAACCGAACAAAAAATCAAAATGACATCATGCCATCTCCACGCGGCTAAAAAGCAACTCCACGCGGAAACAAACCACAAAACGTCCAGAAACAGAGAAAAATCATGAAATTTCCTCAATATCCAGAAGAAGACATCTGAAAACAATAATACAAAAAGACATCTGTCTCTTTTGATCACAGTTCCCACCGTGTTTCAGCCCAATATGCGACTGTTATGTAGCAGATTAATAACGGTTTCCGTGAGGCCATAGCATACGCACACACGCGCAGTGGGGCATACTAGACCACTACTGTCGACATACCGTTCTTAGTTAGATCGGGTTGTCTGTACATGGGTTGTATACGTCAGCTTCTCTTTTCAAAATTAATTCCTTTCTTCTTTGCCAATGTTGTGGGATTCGGACTTAATTACTGATTTGATTACTTGCTGTATGTGTGTGGGGAGTGGGGTTGCAAGGATTGATGATGAGACTATGTGCCTGTCTAATGAGCGGAGGGGGGTGTAATATGATATAATATATGTGGTGTTTCAGGCTTTGTTGGCTGCTTTTGTTTTGCTTCATAATTATTACCTGCTGATTTGGGACGGCATGGGTCGGTGGACTTGCTGTATAGAGTGTATGGCATGGCATGGGTGTGATATTAGTTTGAACGGTGGTGGGTGCATGTGCTTCGGCTATTGGGCATGTAGCCTGTCGAAGGAGGACACGATTACTAGACTGGGCTGAATGATGCTAAGGACCTGAGTAGTACGGTAAGAGTGCTTAGAGCTGACCTTTAGAAAGCATGTGTTCTCGGAGCTCATAGGAAGAAGTTTACTCAATTGCAACGATGTGCGGAATTGGATGCAGAAGACACCCAAAGAGCCGTCAGACTACGTCTAAGCGATATGGAAAGTCCTGAGAATGAGCTAAAATGGTTGACATCTCTATTCGCGACTATTACTTCCTCCGTATGCGAAAAGCAATGACCAAAAGGCCGATAGTAAGCATAATGTAGTATAATACCCAAAACGCCAAGGATATGGTAGCAAGTGGTGATATGCACAGTTGAAAATCGACGGCACCAGGCGGTCAGTGATGGTTCTAAGAGCAAGCCTAGTGGATTCTGTCCAGCTTGGCCCGGTTCATGGCGATCTGATCGTCGACAAAGTCGCTCTACAGCGCAGTTAGTCAAGATTCGAGTTCGTGACAAGAGCTCCAGAGGACTTACCTTGGCCGTGATACGCTCCAAATGACGGTTCTGTTCGTCCAGCTCGCGACCTGTCGCCCGAGCAAGTCCATTCAGGCGGCTCGCAGCTCCTCCAAGCAGGTCCAAATTCTGTTCGATCTCGTTCTCCATCGCCTCATCCTCGCTGTCCGCCTCGAATTGGTACTTGGCACGATCGGTAATGTTGGTCCTGTTGCGCGTGGTCTGCTTGGCCGCCTCCTTGTCGATGTCTCTGAACGTGCGCTCCATCCGCTGGTTGGTCTTGAAAGCCTCCTTCTCGGTACCCTCGCGAGTTTCCCGCTCTGCTCGGTGGGTGTTCAAGATTCGCTCATCACGCTCTCGCCGGCGCCGGGAACTGGTGAAAGGGTTGGACACGTGCACAGCGAACATACTCTTGTTGAGTGTTTTCAACTCCTTAGCCTTCTCCTCCGCGATCCGTCCCTCGACTGTAGCAACATCCAAACTCTTCTCGGCATCATGGATACGCTCTCCCTGAGCACCCAAACGAGCAAGTGTCTCTCGACCCGTCTCTTCGGCCTGGGCAGCCACACGGAGTGCATTGCGAGTTGAGGCGACGTCGCCCTGTTTGATGAAACGGATATCCTGCTTGATGGTCTGAATTTCTTCCTCCTCTTCCTCCTCAGCAGTAAGGTGGCGCTCCTGGTATGTGGAAGTGTTGTACTCGTTGCTGCCTCCGCCATACGCAGCTCCGCCCTCGGAGTAAGGCGGGGGAGGGCCGGCCTGCTGTTGTTGCTGTGCCCGATCCCGAGCCCCTCCAAAAAGCGCATCTCTGTTGCCATCTGCCGCCGCGGGGTCATTGGGATCGGCGCTACCTAATCCTCCATAGCCGCCAGGGCCGTACCGGGAAGCGGCAGGGGCAGCAGGACCCCCGCCACCAAAGCGGTCGGATCCATAGCCGCCTTGGTTTCCATATCGATTTGGCGCATACCCTTGATACTTGTTATCTCCGGGGATGTTATGGGCACCAGAGGGGCCAGCTGCGGGCGGTTGTTCTCCGGCTGGCAGAGGAGCCACACCCGCCTGCATCTTGGCCTTGGTGTAAGGGTCGGTCGGGATAGGTTTAGCGTAGGGGTTAGCAGGCGGCGCAGGGCTCTTGCTCTTCGATCTGGAGCCGAAAAGTGCCAGACGGTTGCCGGAATCTTCGTCATCGTCCCCGGACTTTTTGAAACCGAATCGGCCCATGGCGTGGAATGCGAGTGAGATTAGTTGTCAAGTATGAGGATGAGAGACGGTCAAGACAATGCTAGTAGCGATTAATCCGGTGAACGAAAGGATATAATGTGAAAAGAGGACAGATGGAGGTAGAAAAGGGGATCAGAGAGGGACCAGCGCGAAAGATGTGAAACCAACGATAATAATAATCCAGTTGGTCAGGGGAGCAGCAGCCGTCAGGGAAACGCCTCCTTAGGCATTATTGGACGGAGGGTCGAGACCCAAGGCGGAGGGTAATTCTGATACATCATTCGACACAGAAAAAAAGTTAGTTGTGAGAGTATTGACGGTATCAGAACCACCAATATGACAGGCAGTGCTCGCACTAATCCCCAAACGGCTAGTGGGGTGGCTGGACCCTTTTCGCAGCCACGAACCAGTGGCTGCAAACGTGCAAACTTTCCCACTTCGAGTTGATGGTTGCCTTCGTTTGGCTTCCGCCTTTCCTCTCTCCCTCATCCTCTTCCCTTCTTCCCTTTTCCTCCTCCCCAATCACATCGCCGGAGCATGCTTCACCGCAGCCATGGCGCCGTATCCAGGGTCTGATGCAGACTATTTTAGGGACAAGGCGCGTAGGGATTTGTTAACTCTCCTTGAAGGCGTGAGTAAGCCTCCAACAACGTGTCCCTCAAGGCAGCAGTGATCCTCCTCGCCTCCGTGCATGAGCTGAATCTCGTGGTGCAGGTACGTGGTAAGAAAAACCTTGTCGTCAGTCAGGATCTGGCTGGTCCAGTCGGGCTGTTCGTCAAGTTCTCGCTGCTCCAGGAATACGGTGTAGATCGCGTGTTCCTGCTCGAGAATGGCAACGTGGACTCCTCTCAGCGCAACGTCGTCTTCCTAGTCCACGCGGAAAAGATACGCCAGGTGCGGGCCGTGGCAGGTATGTCCATTTCTTCCGGATCACCACCCCGTCGCCTTATCCCATTGTAAATTCTCTCTCTCTCTATCTCTCTCTCCTGTGCCTCGTCTTGCGATCATTGGCGAAGCTATGCCTCTATATCTCTTCGGGACAAACAGTAGATTACGCAGATCTATCTTCCAACTCTACGTAGTCAGTCAAGAGATCCCAACATAGAGAGATTGTATACAGCTCATCTCTAAGGCTTTCTTTCAAGTCGCGTCCGATTGAATGCCATCAGTATGAGCTAACATGCCTCTAGAACAGATTCAACGCCTCCAGCGCAACGGCAATGTTGAGCATGAAATCTCCATATTTTGGGTTCCGAGGCGGACCCTCGTAAGCAATTCCATTCTTGAAGAAGCTGGCATCATAGGCGACGTGAATATTGCCGAATTTCCACTGTACTTTGCTCCTTTGGAGCAAGATGTGCTGTCTCTGGAGCTGGAAGACTCCTTTGGTGACCTGTACCTGGTAAGGAAGAGCACAACTTCCTGTGTGTCAAACATAATTAACACCTGGTGGCACACAGCACAAGGATCCGGCATGTATTTTCCACTCCGCAAAAGCCCTCATGGACATCCAGCAGAGACATGGCTATTTCCCTCGTATCATTGGCAAGGGTGACCATGCCCGACGCCTTGCAGACCTCCTACTGCGGATGAGAAAGGAGCTTGATGCTGAAGAGAGCTCGGGGTTGGCTGGAGTCTCTGCCAGAGGCCTTCTCCCTAGCGCAAACACTGAAAGCCTTATCATCATCGATCGGGAAGTCGATTTTGGAACTGCGCTCCTCACACAACTGACCTACGAAGGCTTGATCGATGAAACGGTGGGCATCAAGAACAACCAAGCAGATGTGGACACCTCCATCGTCGGGACTACGGCAGTGCCTCAAGCCCAGGAGTCTTCTAAAGCCCCCCAGCAATCCTCAAAACAAGGACAAAAGCGGAAAGTCCAACTGGACTCGTCTGACCAACTCTTCAGCCAGCTGCGTGACGCCAACTTCGCCATCGTAGGTGACATCTTGAACAAGGTCGCACGCCGTCTGGAAAGCGACTACGAAAGCCGGCATGCCGCCAAAACCACCTCTGAGCTCCGCGAGTTCGTCAACAAACTTCCCACTTACCAACTGGAACATCAAAGTCTCCGAGTCCACACCAACCTTGCCGAAGAAATAATGAGAACTACTCGCTCAGATATCTTCCGCAAGATTCTTGAAGTGCAGCAGAACAATGCCGCTGGCGCTGACGCTACATACCATCACGACGCCGTTGAGGAGCTCATTGCTCGCGATGTTCCTCTGAAGACCATTCTCCGTCTGCTCTGTCTTGAATCCTGCATGTCCGGTGGTCTCCGGCCACGCGACCTCGAAAATTTTAAACGCCAAATCATCCAAGCATATGGCCATCAACACCTTCTTACCTTCTGGGCTCTCGAGAAAATGGAACTTCTTCAGCCTCGTTCTTCCGCCACCACCATGCTCCTCCCCACCGCTGGCGCCCAGACCGGCACCAAGACCAACTACGGCTACCTCCGCAAGAACCTCCGACTGGTTGTCGAAGAGGTCAGCGAAAAGGACCCCAATGACGTTGCGTATGTCTATAGCGGTTTCGCCCCTCTCAGCATTCGTCTCGTTCAATGTGTTCTGCAGAAACCGTATATCCTTTCTCTCGTCAGAGGTGGGCCTATCACTGCGGCGACGCCCAGTCCAGCAAGCGCCTCGTCCCCGGGGTGGCTCGGTTTTGAGGACGTAGTGAAGAGTGCTCGGGGCGCTACATTTAGCATTGTACAGAAGGGCGATGATAAGGCTATCAGGGCGCGGCAGACTATTAGTGGCAATAACGCGATCAAGACGGTTTATGTTTTCTTTTTGGGTGGAATTACGTTCACAGAAATTGCGGCGCTGAGATTTATCGCAGCGCAGGAAGCTCCCAGACGGAAGATTGTGATTTGTACGACGAGTCTCATTAATGGCGATCGGATGATGGATGCAGCGATCGAGAAGGGGAGTTTTACTAAGCTTGAGTGAAGATTAGGTAAAGACATACTGTTAGCGATTGATGATATCAGCTCCACATTGTATGACAATTTGGATCTGTAGGTAATGCTTCAAAGACTATAATCTGGTGCACCGCTACCCATCGCACGTCTCAGTATCCCCATAGATTCAACATAATAATGCCTGACACGGAAGCACGACTGATTATGCTCACAGTATTTCCTTCGAAGTCACCGCGGCTTATAGCAAGCAGTAACCATGTCATAAAAATAAGCGCCTCCATCACATATGAGCCATCTTTCCAAGCCTTTTTGTGGGGTGTCGACATAAAGAATACGCTGTGCGTTCAGAGCTGCGAATAGAAACAACCAAGCGGTCTGAGATATCTCTGCATGCAAGTAGCCACATACTATGTCACTGCAGCTGGCGTACCAAATCGCCTACGCGCAGGGTTAATTTCACACAGCACCAATAGCTTTAAAGGACATTGTGTGCCACGAACTGCGCATGACATTGTGCATGTATGTAACTCCACCAACTCCCCACGATTATATCGAATAATAAAAGCAGGCGCTAACTCGGCTATACGACCGCAGGTGTACCTAAATTAAGAGATTCTGGTTCGGAATTGTTTTCATCGGCCGATGCATGGCCACGAGGGCAACGGCGCTTACATCAAACCTTGTTGGTTTTATGCGCGTCTCACACCCACTGCCGTCCACGAATGCTTGTTAGACAGATTTCAAGGTAGATTACACAGGCTTGTGGCTATATCCGCAAGGCTACTTTGGGTGTAGCGCCTGTGCTGCCTATAGGATATAGCTTGCTGGCCGGGGGTCCATGCTATGTCCGACTGACTTGGTTGAATGTTGGAGGGTTGTTGCCTGCGGATTGTCTTTGCATGCGAGATATCAAGGATACTGAAGTTATTCTTTCTGCTACTTTGGAATAAGGCTTCTGTATCGTTGACTCCAGTCCTTACCGGCTACTTTGTGCTGGGGCAGTGTATCTGGCTATCCAACATATCGTTGCTTGCGTGTATCAGTTGGACTGGATTGATCCAGCATGGCTTAGAGAGAATCCTGAGGGCTGTCAAGGCAGACTGGTTATACTATATTTCTTTTGAGAATTGATATTAAGTGCATAGGTGTTGAACCAGTGAATATCAGTATCTGCAATAACTGAGTGGATCATTCACTTTCTAGTTATATATGTCGATGCTTCCTTCCATCAGAACAGCTTTCTCCTCACCACCAGCCCACTTCTTCCTCTGCTTGAGTTGAGAACAGGAACTCACAATTCAAACCGTTCGCAAGCTACTCATCTATCATCCAAGAAACAAACATCTCCACCATGATGCTTTTCAACTACCTCCTCGTCTTTCTCCTTCCCCTCCTCGTCACCGCAATCCCACACTCCACCCCCGATGATTCCAATAACACCGACACCGACATTGACACCAACGCCAACGACATCCTAACCACCACCTCCATCTTCAGCTCCACCATCTCCACCCTCAAAGGCCTTGACCTCACTTCCTGCTCGCTCAATACCACCACTCTCAACATCAACTACAACCTCACAGCTCTCCCCACCCCAGCCACCAACCTCACCCTCCAGCACGTTGCCCTCGGCCGAGGAACTCAAAACTACACTTGCTCTTCACCTCAGAACACCACCAGCAAACCCACTTCCGTCGGCGCCCTGGCCACCCTCTTCGATGCCTCCTGCATCGCCTCGGTCGACGAGGAGCTCCTGCACCACCTCCCTGCCCTCGTGCAAGGCATTCCCCTCGAAACGCTGGACTTCCTCGCCACGTTGATCAGCCTGGCTGGTGCGGGAGAGGGCATTCTCGGCGAACATTGCTTTACGGGGAATGGGCAGCCGTCCTTCGATCTTAGGTTTAGTGGGGATGATGATTGGGCTACGATGAAGAAGGTTGCTAGTGCTAATGCCCCGAAAAGTGTGGATGTGCCGTGGCTTAAGTTGGTGGAGATTGAGGGAGAGGGGATTAAGGTATGTCTTGTGTTGCCTCTGTTTCTGTGTTTGTGCTTGTGTGCTTGGGATAATTGGTATTAATAATAATGCTAGGAGGTGTATCGCGTTTATACGGCTGGTGGTGTTAGTCCGGCTACCTGCGAAGGACAGGAGGGCGAGTTTGAGGTGGAATATGCGGCGGAGTATTGGTTTTATGGATGATGGTGAATATGCTTCCATTCAATGATTAGTAGCTGGTTGCTGGAGGTTTGCTCTTGTGCTTTGATGTGAGGGAGGGTATACATTTATTATCAGGTGATTATGGTAGTTTGCGCTGGTGACTATTGGCTTTAACAGCCTATTTTATTGAGCAACCTAAATACATAGTTATTATGCCACAGAGACAGAAGGGCTCCAGTCGTACTGTTTTATAAAACCAAGATAAGATACTATCGACATATTCCGTCTACTACAGTAGCATAAACCACACACTCTCCATCTCGACAGAGCCATAGCAACTTAATGTCTATACCCACACAACCTATAATCAGCAGCTTCTATAACTCAACCGCCAACTACAGCGCTTAAATTCAGCCACGCCCGCATTTCTCCGCCATCAGAGCGCCCATCCAAGCACCACGTCAACACACAAAGTCTGTGCTTCAGCTGGCAGATGCGCCCAATAATTCCACATAAAGTTAAGCGACAGACAGAAGCAACACATAAATTTAACACCAACTTACTAACTTCTCAGCCACAATCTGACCGACAAGCTCCGCCACCACTCAAACACTAACTAGCAGTTATGCGGGATCTATCCATCTAATTCATCTGCCTTTCAGCTGTCATCCAACCTCAACAAAGTTTCAGATCAGAAGCAAGCAAGCACATACATGAACTAACATTCTACTAATAATATCCATTCTCATTGGGTAGATCCCATTCCATCATAATGACAGTTGAACAAAGTAGAAACTCAAATCCAATAAAGAAGCTGCCCATCCATTATGCGATTATGTCATATGTTTCACTCACGTGACTCCATTGTCTCTCCCAAAACCGGTAAGCTCCGGCAGACTCACTGGCCAGCCAGAACAGCCAGGTAGACAGTCAGAGCTGAGAACTGGAACCTGGAACACCCGCGTTTCCCCAAAAACGCGTAGCTCAACCACCACTTCCGGACGGACCTTCTTTGCTCCCATCCACACCCACCTCTCCTCCCCCATCCATCTCTTTTCATTCTCCTCTTTCTTTCAATACAACCACCACAACAACAATCATCATTCACGGTTTTTTCCTTTCTCAATTATTTAAATTGAATTCGTTATTGCGCATGGTGGTTGTAAGAGTGTAATCAGTCAATTGCTTGCTTATTTCTTTTGATCTATTTCAATCCCCATCTCACCCCCCCAATTCGTCCGTCTGTCGCAACTTGCTTGCGCGCTCACATACCTTACCATTACCCTGGTCTATTACGATACGCACCTACCTACCTCACTTCCTATCCTCCTATCGCATTACATCTCATCAAAATGGCTACCGACTACAGCAAGAAGACCAACGCCGAATTAATCGAGATCCTCAAGTCGCGCAATCTCCCCCATACGGGCAAGAAAGCAGAGATGGTCGCTCGGCTACAGGAGAACGATAACAGTGCTGCCCCGTCTGAGGAGAAGCCTGCTGCTGCCGCTGCTACGAAGGGTAGTGGCGATAACAACACAGACGATGTCATTGACTGGGAAGACGATGAGGTCCCTGCTGGTGAGGCGGCTGCTAAGGCGTCGACTGCGACGGGCGCGGCGGCCATCGCGGCCGGTGGAAAAGGCGAGGTAGAGAATCCTGTCAAGGTCCCGAATCAGAAGTTGGATGAGGAGGCGAATCCCGCGACGGCGAATGATTTGAAAGTGGAACAACCTGGTGATGCTGCGCAGCAGCAGGCGAAGGAAGAAGAGGGTGCTGTTGCTGCTGCCGCAGCTGGCGCTACCGAGAAGGAGGGAGAGGAGGAGAAGAAGCCGGCAGTTACTTACTCCGCTGGGTTGCCGATTACGGAGATGGAGGAGGAATTGAAGAAGAGAAAGGCTCGCGCGGAGAAGTTCGGTGTCACGGAGGAGTCCAAGGCTGCGATTGAGGCGGCGGAGAAACAGCTTGAGCGGGCGAAGCGGTTCGGTACTGCGGCTCCGGCTCCTGGGGAAGTTGGTGTGAAAAAGTTGGATGAGGCGTTGCCGGAGAAGGAGGAGAAGTCACGCAAGAGAGGTCGCGGTGATGAGCAGAGCGGTGGTGGTGGTCGCGGCGGGAAGAAGAGGGATCTTGGAGGGAGGAACAGATTCCGCGGCAGAGGAGGACACGGTGGGAACCGTAACCAGGGTCAAGGTCGTCCTCAGAAGCAACAGAATGGTGGTGGTGCTACTGCTGCTGCTGGGGCCAAGACCACTAATTGGAGTGAAAAGGACGTCCAGGCCATGGAAGCTCGGAAGAAGAGGTTCGGAGCTGCTGCTTAGACCCAGAGGAGGGTCGCAATGTGATATTCCGGTTCATATTTCTGCTATCTCTTCTTCTTTCTTTACAGGTTACTGGCGTTTTAGGGGAATTCAAGCTTTGGTCTGAAAATATGCTGTTGTGTACATGTTGCGAACTGGAGTCGCGGTTGACGGTGTGAGGGATAATGTGATAACTTGGCCTGGGTGCCACTAAGAAGTGCCGGACCTGGTCGATCGGGTCGGCCATTGTGTAACTGGCAAATACGATTCGGTTATTGGATCTGACGGTGTGACAAGAAGTCAGGGCCATTAAGGAGATCCCGGCAGGCATTGTTGGATATTGCCCGGAGATTTCCCCTGGATGTGGTCAAAGATCCGTGCAGGGTGACATGCATCCATCCAATCCGCCCTTGTGTTGCTTTCTTTTTCCTACCCTTCTTCAGTTATGGTTTTCCCCATCAAACATTGTTCACCATCGACGAAGACACGAAGCGAATAATATAAGAGAGCCTGGTGTACAGCATAAGCTATCGAATCCCACGTAAATAGTCGAGCTGCAAGCCTAATTCTGTAGTGGAACTCGTAGCATTCACACGTTCAGCTGAAAATCCCTGGCGCATGAGCATGATGGCGCCCCAGTTCCTGCAGCGCCAACCGACCGACCGACCGACCGTGGCTTCTTTCCTGGCTTGCCTTGGGATCGGATCGGATCTGCAGTAGTCTATCATCACGCACCTTCCTTCTGTTTTCGCCCCTGGTCGCATGTATTTTCCGTCCTAGACAGACACGGTAAACAACCAACTGTGAACAAATCTAGATGCTTCGTGATTGGCATATGTCACATCGCTTAGGGGAGACGAGGGAGGGGTTAAGTTCAGATATAGTAGGTAGGCCAGAAGTCAGTTAACCGCTGTCCCACTGAATCACATTCACAAAAAGGCAGGGGGGGGGCCTTTGCTTCACTCTGTCGGGCAAAAGCCCTTCGTAGTTGGTTCAGCGCGCCCGTGGTGCTAATTGCTGAGCCAGGCCCCGTTCACCTTGGATCCGTCAATCAGGCGTGATTGTCGCCCCGTGTTGAATGTCTAGCGGCGGATCAAGACCCACGGCTCAGCGACTCCGCATTTCCCTCGGATCGGGGGGCAATGAGGCACTTTTCTTACTTTAGTTGATTTGAAAGGATTGCAGATAGGGAATTAGGGGCCGACTGTGGTTTGCTAAGGCAGCGGGGATCCACCGGGTTCAGTCCTCGGTCTCAGCTGCTGTGTGCAGCCTGTAGCTTCGGGGATGTCACTGGTTGCGTGAAAGGCACGCGAAGGAACAAAGTATATCATGTTTGGCCGTTGTGAGAGTGGATCGAGGCAAATATCCATTTCGTTTTGTGTGATGGGGGCCATAGACGATGTGACTGGATGGGGGAGTTGAATGGATCGGGGCGAACCTTCCGGTGTACCAGGGTTGAGTGTAGTACCTTGTTGCGAATTCGAGCACACACGGCCGAGTGAGAGTGAGAGGAAGTTGACTTGGAACTCTCTAGAGATAACAAAGTAGACAGTGCAATGTAGGTGATTCCTCAAGGACTCCAAAATCCCATTGTGGGCGGAAGATAATGAAGGGCCGCAGGTGTTGCTATAATTAAAATGGAGATGCTAAACTCGGCCTCTCCGAATAGTCAGTGACCATCAGTGACGGTCAGTGACTACCACCTGACCGGCTTGGGTCGCCGCCGCGAAAATCTCCGGTCAGCGTCAAATCAGCATCCATTTTCTCCATAACACACAGACCAGTTTGAGCTCGAAGCTCGCTTTTTAGTCCTTACAAAGCACTAGTCGACTGCGGCAATCCTGACTGACAACTGACAGAAGACTTAACAGTGACCACCAGCATGCTTGGCTGATGCCTGCATCTGCCATCCGCGCGTTGGCCCACGGCAAATGGCCGGTTCAGCGCACGACGGTCTTCCCGCTATCTCACGCCACTCAACTCCATGTCGACCTGTCAAGCGATGCCGTTGAACAATCCCCAACCATGGAAGGCAATGGTACTTACCAGTTAGAATAGCGGTAACGACCAGGAGTGGGCCGCGGGCATGGATTCCTTCCACTGTCTGCGGGCCTTGCCTCTGCTGTCCTTACATGTTGTTCCCAGCTTGGTCAAGGTTCACGGCTTTCAAAAGATAATTCGCCAGCCTGCTCGTGACTTCGGCTGATTTAGATAGACTCCAGGATTGAGACCGTCGATAACAGAGGTCGGGATTACAGAAGATAATTCATCAGATCAAGAAAGGGAAGCAGAGAAAAGGAGAAGTGCCTGCGCCAATTACCATCCTGGTCACATCACTACTCGAATCCCGACCCAGCGTCGATCGCACAAATCGCGCCAGGATTATCTGTGATAGTTGACGCTCTCTAGACGGATCGTTTACCTGCGAATCGGGTTACTGGTTCCCCCACTACGCTCAATGTCTCCAAACGGGGTTCGAGGGTAGTCCTGGCTTGTCCAGGGTTTCGCAAATGGTCCAGAACTATTCCTGGTACGCGACTAATTAAGACTTCCAGGTCCCAGTTCGCATGCCCTTCTCTTTCTCTCCCTTTTGTTCTCTTCTTCTGGTCGTCTCTATCGTTCTTTTCATTGTTTTTTCCTGTGTAGCTGGTCTTGGTTGTTCTATTCTACGCCATTTAATGTGGCTTCTGCATAGTCTTCCTTTCTTATTAGACCGACGCTCTCTGACGTGGTCGTGCAGACCGAGCTCGACCTTTTTTTTATTTTTTCTCCTGCATTTAGCCACTCTGGACGTCTCCATACTGTGGCGCAGCGCCTGCACGGTGTACTCTTCGGTCTTTTGTATATTTTACTCTTCTTCTGTTTCCATAATTGCAGTCTCGTATCTTCTTGTCGGTCCTGGTTATTATTATATGACACCCGCCCCGCTAAATACGACCGCTTATTTCCCCAACGCTCCATCAGTCGTTGGCCCTGTTCTGAATAGCTTCCTTCTGCCCCGCCTCTACATACCCCGCTGCGCGGTTACTTTCTAGGTTTTATAATTGACCGGCACCTGTCACTGTCGCAACTCGCACAATTCCCTGGCATGTTATGAAGGGTAAGTCATCCTCCAGCTGCTGGCATTGGCTCAATGAAAGCTCACAAGCCTTATCGCTGGTAGCGTTCACGTCGGCTATAAATATCATCAGACGGAATGATTTCCTGTCTACCTCGTCCTACTTCTATCGCTAGATCGTTGGTCTTCGGACTACAACTGGAGGCTGGACCCAGGTCACACCATGTCGTCGCACAAGTCTGACGGCGGTCGAATACCCCGACTGAAGAATGTCGCCAGCCAGTCCCGGAGCGTATCGTCGCCCGCGATGGCCTCAGCTCGGCTTCACGACGCCCCTGCCCAGCTATTGCCCAGGCCGCAGATACCAAGACCGACGCTTCCCTCGACTAGGGCCATCCGAGCGTCATCGGTGTCCAGTGCTGAGGGAAATCGTCACAGTGTCGCACGATCAGACCCTTCGATGATCCCGGCCGGTCAGCATGCTCGTCCATCGATACCTCCACGAACAGCCACGCATCCATTGCCGCCGACACCCTTGCATCCAATGCCGGATGGAGGCGTTCGCCAACCCTTCCACATGGCTGCTGAGCCCCTGAATGCCCTTGACACCGACAAGAGGTCCCCTGCTCCCGGTCGACCGCGCAATGTCTTGCGGAGGAAGGCGCCGACAATCGGTCAACATACTGCACAAAGTAAACCAAGCTTGGAGAGGATACGACCTGAGAAGCTGAATGTGATTATACCAAAATTTCCTATCATTGGGCCGACTCAGAGCGCCTCTTTACAATTCGCTACGAAGCATTCGGTCTCAGCGTCGCCAATGGCTTCGGAGGATAATCTTTCGAGCATCGTACCGCAAGCTCACGTCCATACCGGTCCGAAGGAACTTGCAAGCCTCAGGACCACTATCAATACACAAAACCTACCACCCCCAACTCCGATCATCCCGTCCGCCAGTAGTCCTTCCACAAGATATTCAGAATCCCCGGGTGTGTGGAGTAGGACTTCGACTCCAACTACATTATCTTCCTATTCACCAGGAATCGTTCATTCTGCAAAAGCTCCACGCTTAAGGCAACCTAGTCCATCCCAAAGTCGACTTCCGGTGCTCTTTCACCAGACACAGCAGGCAAGTCCAGCAAGTGACCGAGCGCGGTCGGGCGCAACACAGTCCCCATTGTTGGACCAGAGCACTAGAGCAAAGACATTCGTTACTGAGGGTGAGACAAAACAGTTTCCGGCGAAGACCGGCACAACGAACACTACCAACGCATCTTACAGCCACCTTCCCCGTAAGACGTCCACAAGCAGCACTCGACGACTTTCGACCAAAGAGAAACCAAATGCTGAGGCTGAACAAAAAGTAGAGAAAACAGTCTCACGAATCATGTCTAACGCAGATAAAGTACGTGCAGACTTAATTGATAAGCCTCTTCAGATACCCAAAAGGCCGACCAGGGAAGGCACTCACCAATTGATACTGGAACCGTCACCTGTGGTACAGAGCAATATATCGCCCAAAACGGTGACAGGCCACAAAAGGCGAGACTCAATTGAGAGATCCCCCATTCTGGAGAGGCGTCCAGGGTTAAATAGGTCTGCAGCCACCTCGATCGACTCGCTGCACGCAAGGGCTCCCTCTCATGCCCATGCACCAGCATCGCCGGAGTTATCACGAAAGTCACCTCGCCAACCAGCAAAGGAAGAGAGGCCACAGCATGATATTGTGGGCCCAGGAAAGTCACGAGGTCTTGGCCTCTTTACAAAAAGGTCGAAACCTGACATGGATACGCGGAGTGAAGGTCGCTTAGCTCGTAAGGGACCTGCTGCTGGGACGGGACATGAAGGCTACGGCAGATATGCACAGCGTGGCCGCAGATCAAGCGTGAGCAGTAGCACTAGCCGAGCAAGGTCAACTAGCACAACCAGAAGCGGCCCTAAGTCTGTTGCCAGTAGCAAAGGCAGCACTAGAAGCCGGCCGGAGCTAGACCTTGACGACTTTTTGCTCGATCGCCTTGAGCCAGTGATTATCAGAGGTGGGAATGTGGATGGGATTGCTTCTCAGAGGAGGCCAAGCGAGCAAAGTACAAGTGGTTTCAGTACAGCATCTACCTCAAACCTGACGCAGCCGTCTATAATTTCCGAATCTCCTGGTTGCTCTACAGAGACACTGGCTAGTTCTCGAGCATCTACAGACTCATCGGAGCTGACAGCTAAGGGCATGAAGCATCAGATATCATTTGAACAGCAGAGGGTGACATGTTCTCGCCCGGAGACAGGTCCGAAGGTCACAAAAGCGCCTGTAGCTTCTTCAATCCAGGACTTACATCAATCGAACCTTGAAGTCCATCCTACGCGTTCCAGAGCACCAGAAGAGACGCAAACTCCACAAAAACAGACGAAGCGAGGCCTGGGCTTGAAGTGGATTTTCTTTCAGAGAAAGCAAGAACCCGAAAAGGCAGAAGGAAAGATCCAATCCCGTACTGCTCCTCATCTTCATGCGACAGTTGCTCAAGCGCCTGCACACCGACCAATTGCGCACTATGCTCTAATCGACATGGACTCTGACCCCTTGGAGGAAATCGTACACAACGTTGAGAACTCACCACCCACCGAAGATGACGAACTCAGCTCCCCAGTGGAAGTACCAGCTGCTCTGAACATCAAGAAAACACCAGAATCCATTCTTCTACCCTCGCCACCCAAATTGCATGATGCCATATTTCGGGATCAGCCTCAGTCGCCGAAAGTCTACTTCAACAAAAGCCTGATACCACAGAGCCCAGAGGAAAAGCCGGAGGGAGAGCGTCAAAGTCGCCTGACGTCCGTTGGGCGTATTCCGCGTGTAGTCTCAAGGCGCGAGAGGCCGCATAAGCCGGCTGTGCAGTCCTTCTCGAGGCCATTCAGTGTGGCTCAATCACCCCCGTCCTTGACTGCCCCGGTTGCTGAACACGCTGGTGGTATCTCGTTCTCACCGATTTTCACTCCGAGCCCTCTTTATCCTGCACTTTCTGGCAAATCCGACTACAAGTTTGACCTCACAGACCCTTTCAAGGATCCCATGAAGGGTAGTGTCTTAGACTTCATTGCAGGACCTTACTCCAAAGAAGAGTTCATGAGATTCTCACCCAGAAAAGACTCCACTTTGTCCACTTCTAGTGGCTCTGACAGCCTTGCTGCTGTCACAGCTGTCATTCCAGGCCCTAATACTGAGTTAACCGAGGATGAAATATGGGGTGAATATGATGACTTTATCGACCATGTGCTTTCTCCGCAAACGACAAGCACGCTCTTTGAATCCGAATCCGAGGTAGATCGCAAGCTTGAGCTAGCCACGATGGCGAGCAAGACACTTCAAGCAGAAATCAACGAGGCACCAGAGATGTCTACGCCATCTGAGAAACCTGCAGTCGAGCTTACGGCTTCATCACCCAGATCTAGCACTGGCTCTGTCAGGCTTCGACGGTCCAGAATTATTGCAGAGCTACATTCGTCTTTGGTCCCGTCATCCCAGCCTTCGTACAGTGAAATTATCGCTAGTTACTGTGACGATCGAAGCGAGAGCAGCGTAGTGGAGAAGGAGGCAGAGGACAGGCTATTGGCACCAAATCCAATAGTCGAACAACAATCAGGCTTGCTAAGTTCTCCAGCCTTGGCTACATCACCGAGCTTCGAGATCTGCCGACAGCGCAACACCGTCCTCTTCGATATCGCAGAACGCGATCGTGAAGGGCCCACTGCTCACACCAATATCCGATCCGGATCTCTGATGACAAGCCGATGGTTATCCTTTGGGCGGGTGCTCTTCAGTCCCGCGCACAACCATGCCAAAGGGTCAGACAAAGAGCGTATCCTGGTGGTTGATGGACTTGGAAATGATGATTGGTCATTCTACTGTGCTTTGACATATCCGAACGCGGATGTATACAGTCTTACTGACGGAATAAAACCAATTGCATCCAAGCACCCACAAGCGTGGCAGCCTCCATATAACCACCACACCATTCAACATGCGAGTCTCGATGATCAGCTGCCATTCCCAAGGGGCTTCTTCGCGGTGGCCGTTCTGCGATTCCCCGCTGCCTGTTCCGAAAAGGCGCAGGATAACATCATCTCTGAATGCAAGCGCGTCCTTCGCGCAGGCGGCTATCTGGAAATGAGTATCCTCGACCTGGACATGGTGAACATGGGAATCCGCACGCGAAAAGCCGTGAGGACCCTGAAAGAACGGACGTATATATCCGACCCAAACATCAGCCTCAAACCTACAAGCGACAGCATTCAACGGCTGCTAGGACGGCATAAGTTTGACAACCTCCGACGATGCATGGTACGGATCCCTGTCGCTGGAATGATCGTTCGATCATCAGCGTCCTCGACTTCCACCTCGTCATCGAATCCATCCACCATACTCGCAACGACCTCCCCGAACACCACTGTATCCCCCCTTACAGGCCTGTCAACAGCTGCCAAAGCGAAAGCAAGGGCGCATGGAAAGTCCTCCTCCAACGACACGGACCTATCTCTAGGCGATCTCCTCTCTGACCCTTCCCCCTCGCCTTCAAACGACGAATCCATTCGGAAGATCGTTGCTAAAGTCGGTCGATGGTGGTACACCAGATGCTATGAAATTCCTGTGCTCCCAAACGGCGACATTGCCCTTAGCATCTGGTCTGACAGGAAGATCCTTCGCGAATGCCAACAGCGCGGCACCGGCTTCCGCCTGTGGATCGCATATGCACAGAAACCGAGCGAAAAGCGACGAACAGCAAGTGTGTAGCAGTGATGCTCATGACCTAATCTATGTGATGACCGATATGATATGACTTTATGATAATGCTGTCGCTATTGTTACACAAACAACCAACCAACCAACCAACAACCTATGTAATGATGTCTGTCACTCTTACGGCACAGGAGTCAAAGGGTCCAGGAAAGACAAAACCAGATTGATTGCTTGATTGATTATGAACATGATACCTTGTGCATGTACTGCTTTTTTTTAATTTCAACTGCTATTTTGGATCAACTTTCAGTCTTAAAGCTGGACTTGGGGCGGCTGTCTGAACATTACGCTATTAATTTATATTTAGTTCATCAATCTGGCGTTGACTTCTTTTGACTTGGAATTTCCTATGGTACTTGTTTCGTTTATTCCCCCTCCATAAAGCAGGCTTAATGGGTAAAATGGTACTTATTCATTTCTTTCAATCCAAATTCCAAATCTGACTACGACCCTGACTATATTCGTGACACCTGCCATCATATACATACAACACACATGAATCAGTAAACGTAACATATCTACCCACCTTCTCATCCATGCTGTTGCCTATTCCAGGCATCTGTATTACCAATTACCCTAGTACTAACTATCTGGCACTTCGCAAGTTAGAACAAGATAATATAATCATAACTTAATCCAGTATCAAAAGATACCATGCATCAGATCAGGCAATAATATTTCCGGTCCTGATACTATCTATCTGTGAGTACCTTCATCCCTTACTGAATCTTCAGAATCTTACTATTTTCTTCAGAAGGATGTGAATCGCTCGAAAACAGAATATATTGATCCTGTCAGTCATTGCATAAGTACTATCCCCCTGCTGATATCACGATCGTAATGTCGCCCGCCCGCCCGATCGACCGACCGATATCAGCCTTTGAGTCAATATGAGATCAGTGGTTGAACGGATTCGGATTCGGATTAGTACTTAGTACTCCTGGCTGTTAATGTACCTACATACGAAACTGGTAATATGATAACTATTAGTTGGTAGAGCTGAGGTGACATTGCCACTGTGGCAGACGGATATACTACATCACAGACTGACATACAGTAAGTAAGGGGGTATATTTTGTTTGTGATGTTATTCAGGTAATCTACTAGTCTAAGTCTTAGTGGCGAGGTGGGAGAGCGAGCGACCGATCGGATTGCTCTTGCAGGATGGTGAATCTACAAATGGAGACGAATAGAGACAGGGAGAGAGGTGTTGTCTGTGGCGATGGTAAAATGGCTATGTAAATCATGATAGAAGTGGTGGTGGCTAATGGTAGCAAGTGCTGAGTTAACTTTCTTGGACTACGTTGGGGTGCGTTTTGTGGCTTTGACGGATATTAACTATACCGTTAATGTGTGTGCTATTGAGGATGCACGAGTAGATATTTGCTTTCTGGTTTACGTCGATGTGCTTTCGTGGCTGTCGCAGAGATTACCTTGCCTGTTGGTATGAGTTGTGAGAGTAGTCGAATCCTTCTACAGGTTCTGGAAGATAGATAGGTAAGAAGGACATTCGAACTTGCTGGGTGTAATGCTTGATCCATTGGATTTGTTGTATCAGGATTGTTGCTGGTTCGCTGGAACTTGTTGAAGAGGGTGTGTGTGCCATGGCTCGTGATCGGGGTGTGAGAGGGGGCAGAGTGAAGTGGTGAAAATTATCTGAACATGTGTGGTCGCATGGGGACTGGGACGGCCGCGGAGAAGGTTCGATACCGCGATGGTCGCACATGGTTATGAGTTGGCGGACCAGGGTTGTCCGGTCTGTGTGCTTCGTACCCCGCAATGTCCATCAAATGGAGCTGAATTCGCGGCAAGGGTTGAGCGACGTGCTGTGTAGTCTCTGGTTGTGGTGGAAGAGGAAATGAGTTGAACTTACCATTGTGAATCGGGGCGTGTTGGGATCTAGAACCAGATGCTCCTGTTACTTCACCGGTAACATTGTTTTCATCGGTATACTAGTCCACCCTGGGCCCCCAAAACAGATACCCAATAGCACTGCCTCTGGAAGAGGGGAATGTCGTGGGCTGTTGTCCACTGAGGGGTTGCGCGCTCGGACAGTGCCTAGGCCGAGTCAATGGCATGTTTGACATCCCCGTCGCTCGCTCCCACTGGCCAGGGTAGTGTCTGTGCTCGACGGACCCCGGCCCAGTGGCATTACTACTCGGCTTGTGCGGCGGAGGACCTACACCCGGGCTAATGGGGTGCCCCCGAAATTGGCATCGGATCATCCGATATCACTCGATGAAGGTAAATCTGAAGAGCGGGGAGGGACGTGGCTCTTAGCTTAGGTCGGTCATGGGTATGGCTGTCATGTGTACACAAGAAAGATACTGGTAGGGCGCAGTCGGGGTGATCGGAAACCGCCTGGTGGATCGTATGCTGTGCTATCACTCGCTCATGCTTGCGTGGAACGTTGCTAATGCGAGTGAGCTTGCCCTGTGTGGCATTGACACCTAACACCACGGCCAGATTTCCAACGCAGGTATAGTTCTCCGACCGATCCGTGTTTGACAGCTTTCATGTGCGCCATATAGATGCTGAAATGATGGTACTTGCCCACCAGTTCACGCTGCTTTGAACTGTGTTTGGCACCCCAACATGAATAGACAGCCGCGCGGGCCGATACGAATTGCGTAAACCTGTTGGATCCGTATGAGCCACGAGCAATGCCCACTGGGGAGAACCCCACAAGTCCCTTAAGCCAAGGGCCTAGGAGCGATTAGAATCCACAGCAGAACTGCATCGACTCCTCTGCCGTACCCTGGCGATCAACAATCAGGTGGTCAGGAGCTGCATGGTGAAACGGAACGTGATCCCTCTGAGAAGCTTTGCTACTGTATGTTCAGTATCACGGCTACGGATGAAGTTGCGACCATCGGGTATTGACAAGGTGATGCCCGTGCCAAGCATGCTATTGTTCATCGGAAATGTCAGTGGGGAGATTATAGCAAGATACCGATGAATCAATAGCCGCAGCGGCCTATCAATAGTATACAGGAGAGTTCCTGCATCGGGATGCACAGCATAGCCGTCACCATGCGAGTCCCTAGAGTAGTCGCGATGAATGATCGATAGAGGCAGCATTCTACTGATCACAAGACATCAACACAGATACGCAGCAAGCACGCAAGCACGCAAGCAGGCTCGCGCGGAGATCGGTTTCCCCGTGGGGTCTCCAGCTGAGGTTCTGCTGTGCCAGCCATCGTGTGCGGCACCGCTTCCCCACTGCTCTTGGGACAGAGTGCGGAGTTGAGAAGCTTGCGACGCAGCCCATGGGTCGAGACCGCAGCGGTTATCGGACAGGAAGAGCAGCCCGTTTGCGTGCAGAGTGCCCGCGGTGGGCCGGTGCGATAAGAGTTTCTGAGCTGGCCCACGAGCCAATCTAACATCCGTTATGTTGCACCCTGCCGCTAGCAGCGAGCTTCCCCGCCCGGCTTTCAAGTAGATACGAGCGGTATAAACTTCCCTGACCGCCTTTAGCAATATGCACGTCCAATTTCATACAAAGTTTAATGTCCTCGGGAGCGTGTATCTTTGTTGAAGTAGCGAAAAGAGGAGCAGAACGAGGACCTCAAACGCTGGGGCTTGAAATCGGGGGGACGTGGGTTGTCGATCAAGGAGGACGGCTGTGCTAATCGGCGCCGATTACCCGCTCGGGCGCTCGACCGGCCGTTATAGCGTCAGTCGAAGGCAGAAACTAGTCGCCTAGTCCTGTCAGTGCTCAAACTCAGCTAGTTTCAAGGGGCGTTGATGGCGTTTGGTCGGAGATGAGGAGCACGCACGTCAACTATCTCGAGAGGTTCTAGCGGGATTCGAATAAGAAAGGCATTGTTGCTCGCTTTCTTCTGCAGTGTGATCTGACCAGCCGTAAGACCAGCCTTCCCCTTGTTTATCTAGTGTTATTTCCCCTCGATTGCGCGGTAGGCTGTTTAAAAATAAGATAGACCATAAGATAAACTCCTATCAAGCAGCAAACAAGACCAGTAGTGATAGGCTTTGATGGACCAAGCTAAGATGGAGAGGGAGGGAGAAGGAGAAGGCGAAAGGCTGAGACGACGAGGGGAGGAGCCACACTAGCGCGGTTCTGCAGCTGCACGAGAGCTGCCGGCGGCGGTCGAATGAGAACAGCGCCATCCGGATCTCACGCGTTCGGAACAGCATTCGTACATGACTTCCCATCGAACGAGGCCCGATCATCGCTCCCGTCTAGCCAAGATCGGTGGCTTCAAGATATCTTTCTCTCTACCACTGTCAACCCCACCACCCGACTAATGTCCTCTCACCGAGCGTCCAGATCCTGCCGATATGATTTCCATCATGGCACCCAGCATATGGGCCACCAATTCATGACTATCCGCTGTGGCTTGCATGCCGGTGGCGAATCAGAGACACAGCCAATTGATACTATCGCAGGAATTGAGTTGAGAACTACTAAGGTCGGCCAGGGGGGGCCGCCCCTGCCGTGCGGTGAGTCGAGCCATGATAAGACCGGATGAAAAAGTGAGACAAGCGCTCGCCCGATGCTAGTCGTGCGACGGGGAGGAGCCCATAGGCCCGTGGCATCGAAGCGTCGCGGATTCCTACTAGATGAGACCTAGCAGTTTCTAGACCAGAGGCTACCGCAGGCATCAGTCTCCGCGATGGGGGCGAGAACAGCAGCTTCAGAGCCAGTCATCCTCCGAATAGCCCTCTGGCAACAAATGCACCCTGAAATTAGTCACTGAACTAGTCCCCTCGACGAAAGATGAAAGGGGGAGAGAGAAAGAGAGGGAAAAAAGAGCCCAAGCATCGGACCGGGGTGGTTCTCTCCGACATAGGCCGTTACACAAGCGATGCAACACTCATCTGAAGATTCGATTAGAAACCGAAATTGCTCAATATCAAAGGGGCGTGCATTATCAACTCCCGATGTCTATGCAAGCCCGTTGCACCAGTTGCTTGGGATGATAAGGATACCTGCTGCTGTTTCTCCTCCCCTACATACAATCCATACAAAAATTTCCTAAGTCATTTGGGAAATGGGTGGTGGATAATAATGTTAAGCGTCCATGCGCAGCGGCAGCCAAGAAATGCGACGTCGACCAGGTCACTAAAACTCCCGATGCCAGAAGCCAAGAATTGTGCGCACAGCCAACTTCCTTTCATTTTACTTCTCTGGGGGGGTCCATCAATTCCGTCTGCAGAATAGCGCGGACACTCGGTTGGCCAGATCAAGGCAGTGCTGCAGCATAAGTCTTTTAAATTCTCCCATGGTCCGTGCAAACCTCCAGCATGACGACTGACCTGACAACGCGATTCGATGGGAATTGGATAAGGAAGCGAAAGGAAGGGGAAGAGAGGAAAAGTATCAAGTTGAGGTTGGCCCTCAGGGAAAAGTATCTTTTCTGATGTCATACTGGCAAGGTGCCTTGGAAATGGGTCGTTGGAGCAGCGCTAAGCGACCGGGCAGCTATCCATTCATATCCACTCCCAACCCAGTCTCCGTATACTAGTCTAGTAAATCTGCCTCCAGTGTGGGTACCACAAATACTAGCCGCTTCGGCCCTAGCCCCCGCGTCCCTCCAGAAAAGTAACAAAGACGGCGCCAATCTTCCATCAGCATGTTATAAAAAATAAAAGAAAAACCACTTGTAGCAATTTTTAGCTTGAAAGTCGACCAATGTGGCTGAAAATTTAGATACTTTCCATCCTGAAGCTGAGCCTTGCAATGCAGACTTCTTACAAAGATGCATTTGGGGAGGACCTGCCCCGGTGAAAGGAAGAAGAAAAAAGCAAAGAAAAAGGAGACAGTCTAGAATGTCTCGAATGTCTATCCTCAAAAGTTTGAAAGGCGGAGAAGTTGGTGATCGACCAACCCTCGTGCGAAGACCACAAGTGTGTCTCAAGAAAAGCAAGCAAAACATGGGATGTTGCAGGACAGACAAGACAAGAGAGAGATGTGTGTGAGTGTGTGTGTGAGAGAGAGTGGGTGTGAACGTGCGCGCACTGACAAAGCAAAGGGACAGGTCTGCATCCGCAATCCACTCTTTCTCCCCCCCCCTGGCGTTACGCTCTACTAATGTGCGTCCTATGTAGGTTGCGCATCAGTCAATAAACCTACCGTATTCATCCCAGGAGAAGTTATAATTATAATCGTACTAACTAAACCCGCTAGTCAACCAACGTAGGTTAATATATCCTCAGATTACTTTATGTCAGACATTCAGTGGAGTTGGTGGTTAGTTAATGGGCCGACCGATCGCTAGATACCACCCACAGACTGACTGACTTTTAGTACTAGCTTGATACTCACTAGCCTCCCCAACATTTCTGCCTCTAGACCGTCCAGGCCTCCTTAGTGAAAAACCACTTCCGGTCCCGTTGGTTGGGCGGTGGCGACTTTTTAGACTGGCGCTACGGGAGGGCCTGAAAGGCTGGAAACAACCCGTAAGGTAGAAGAAACAGAGAGGGATAAGAAACCAGAGGAATTGGACGAGGAGAGAGAGAGGAAGAGAGTGGGTGTGAGAAGAGAGAAAGCTGGGGGTGGGGACCATGATTACCCATACGTAAAACCGCACGGTCGGAGGTACCTAGACTCACTAATTAGTCCTACCTACTTTTCACTGCTGAACATGTTCGGCCGCGGACGGCTTCAGGACCAAACTTGGCTTATCGGTGAGATAAGTGCTTCCATGGAACAGATCAAGTCAACTAATCATCTCCTGATAAGAAAGAGATCCTCCGGAAAGGGATCACCAGAGGCTACTACGTAGGGGAACGGGTCTGTCTCATCAAGTTTGTAGATATGAGGGAATGGCGGAGTGGGCAAGAAAGCAATGAACCAGAATAAAAATTAAATTACTTAATGTATAATAAAGGAGGTCATCAATTTGTATGGCGACATCAAGGGAAAGACCGGAAGGATGCACGTATGCCTTGATCCTGGGCATTCCTAGTGAGCACGTACATCCTACTAAAGTAGCACATACATCGTTACACACATACCGACAGAGACAAAGTGGACTGGAATACTCCGGACATGCAGCCTTGAAGATCACCTGGCCTCCACCTTTAGCCACATGTACTGTGGACAGATTAGGTGCTTTCCCTTCTATTCTATAACATGGGTCCGTCTTATCTATGTGGAAACCACAAACAATCCATGGTTGTTCTACTACGATGGTAGTATTCATTGATATTGATTGTCCTTTTCTTCCATCCATGAGGCCAAAGGAGAGAATATGATAGGGAGATAAGCAGCCAATGATGCCATCCGGGCCCAAGGTACCGGGCGGGCAAGAATGCGCGATCGGGGAGGCGAAAAAGCCGGGCAGGGTTTCATTTTTTTTTTTTCAATCAATCAATCAGACAATCACCACCCTCCATGATGGGACAATTTGCTACCGGACAGTTCGACATACGACACTTTCTACAGGCAGGACCGAGATATGGCTTTCCAAGGACCCACCGGGCCGGAACGCACTGACTGGCCGACGAGGGATCGTCTCCAGTCCCAGACCGTTCGATCGCCTATTTTAAGTTGGTTAGTAGCGTCCCAGCACCCGTATTTACCGCTAATACCACCTCCGCCCGCCGCCATCATCATCTTCTCACTGCCCTCCGTCCTGTTCCGGGTACGGCGGCAACGCGGCAGGGAATCTTCTCTGCTCGTCATTTTTCTTCTTTAGTGGGAAGCTCTTCCAACGGTCGTCATCACAAAACATTCCCCCCCTCCCTCCCTTCCTAGACATGAAAGAAGAGTAAGAGAAGAGGGGTGGCCATGCTAGACGACAAGCAAAACAATACATGCGAGTAAATACAATAAATAAATAAATACATAAATAAATAGATAGGAAAATAAAAAGACGAAAAAATTAAAAATCAAGGTGAACAGACCTCCCTTTCAACTAACTTGGTATATTTCATTTCACCTTCAGGGGAAAAGCAAGTCCCTCTTCCCCCCCCCCCCCGAGTTGAACGGAGAGGGGAAATCCGAGCAGTGCATTTCCTTCAGTCTTTGCCCCTCCCTGGCTGAAGGTTACCAACTTTACCAGGACGTACCGAATTTTCCTTGCCTTCGATCCCTCTTGACGTCCGAGCTCCCTTATCAATATCATTCCTAAGAGGACCATCCTTTTTTTTTTATTCTTTTTCATTTTTCTTTTCCAACTTCCATGCTTATTTCTGTTTTTGATTTTTCTTTTTACCTTTTCTAAATTAGTTTTCTTTCTTTCTTTCTTTTTTATTTTTTTTACTTTCCCCGTCAAGTGCGGCTTACCCTAATATTTTCCTCATTCTCCACTCCGTCACCTTCTCATATACTCCATTACCCATCCTTCCATCACCCGTTTCTCTTTCGATTCACCACGAACTTCTTTGTATCTAATCCCTCTTCACTGTGCTTGATACTACTCCTTGCTCGGCTGTTCGACACACTGCCAGCTTCGTATTTGTCTTCTCTGTTCCTCTTGTTCTTTTCTTCCATGTTTGTAGTTTCTTCCACGATCAGTCCATACTAGATGTCGAGTCCGCAAGGTGAGTGTGCCGTTGAATCGTCGTCCCTTTCTTTTGATTTTTGAATCCATCCTTCTTATCGCATGCCTATTCTTCCCCCGACTGCCCCCAATTCAATCCAAGCGATGATTTGTGTGTCTGGGATCTTGATCGTTGCTGCCATCTGTGCCACTGCCCGGGATCTTTTTGTCTCGTAACACCCTGTTGGCTGTATCCGCCCTCCGCCGCGCGCCCCCCCCCGGCTTTGCCTCCAACGCTCCTTCTGATACCTTGGAACACCCTGACCTACCAGTCACACCACTTTCTTGTCTTCTTTTACCGACCGTCTGGCATGATTTGCAACACCAGCCCTCCATCTTCCTTTTCCTTGATATGATCGCCCATGTGGAGGCAATGCTGCTGCTCATCATCCTCGCCACTGTTTGATATCGCTTCCAGGCGCCGCCTCCACACTTTGGCTAACGTGGGGAATCAGAATATAACAACAGACGCCGTTTCTCAGGACTAGAAGCCTTCTGTTCATAAAGACCTTTCCTGAAACGAGCTTCATCATCCTGTCGACCTTATTTTCCACCTCGTTGCCCGCTGTTGTGTCTGCTTATACAAGCAATCCCGGCCGGATGCCATACACTGCGCCGTTGAAGACGTCGCCTTCTGCGCAGCACATTGAACACTCTGAACTCACTCCACAATCCTGTCCTAGCTCCCCCACCGCTGTCGTCTCTCATCCTCAACGCCAGCATTTGCCTCGTTCGTATTCTTCCACCTCTTATGTGCGAAGGCACCGACGAAGCCCTTCGAGTAGCAAGGTGTTTGTCTTTCCAGAGCCCGACGGTCGTTTCAAAGTGGATCATGTCAGCGACCCGCATGCCAGTATTCGAACGTCGCCACCTCCCATAAGTGATGCTGTCATCCCTCCTGGGGCTTTGATCTCACCACCTGAATCTGCCAACAATTCAAGTGATGAAGAGGCGGCATACCCATCCCAGGACGGGCTCCAGCTGAAGAGATTGGAGGCTGCGGTGAGGTCCATTGAACAGAGACGAGTATCTTCACCGGAGAGGCAGTCGTCGGAGGTTCAGCCCTCATCGAGCATGGCAGCCATTGCTGGTGGCCCAGTCCAACCTCCACGACCCCCCCTCTCCAGAGAGGCTCGCAAAATATCCCACTCTCGATCGGTTACAGAAACCTCAATTGACCGTAGGCAGGAGGAGGCTTTGACTAGCTCTCCAGAAGAAAGTGACAGAGATGATGAGCCCCCGGTCAGGCATCCCATGGTCCGCAAGAAGTCTGGAGAACTGGTGAGGCCAGCCCTTCGCCCACCTTCGGCTCGGCGGCGCCCATCTAGCATGCCGGGGACTCCAACTTACGCAAAGGCTGTTCACTTCGACGCTCAGCTGGAACATATTCGTCATTTTCTACAATTGGATAAGCCTCAAGCCGTGAGTGCCGACACATCACCAGTGGAGGACTTTGACACAGCAGAGGAATTTCCGTTCAAGAAGGGTCATCGGGACATGCCCGCTTTTGAGTGGGAGCTGGGTCTGTCGAACTTCCCCAAAGACAGCTCCTCTCGGGCTAAGCAACGCGTTCGATTGGAACGCCTGCACTTGTCTTCGGATAAAAACACCATGATCGGAGTCGTTGGGGTTGCCAACCTGGCTTTCCACAAGCACGTTGCCGCTCGGTTCACTCTTGATAATTGGAAGACTGTTTCTGAAGTCTCCGCTGAGTACAATGACGACCCTCGACGAAAGCCTATTCAGGATGGCTATGATAGGTTTGCTTTTAGTATCCGGCTGGATGATCAGGCAAATTTGGAGAGGAAAACCATGTTTATCTGCGTTCGCTACAATGTTGCTGGAGAGGAGTATTGGGACAACAACAACTCAGAAAACTACCAAGTCAACTTTCGCAGAGTACCAAAAGAAATGCCCCAGGCCCAGGCTCCACCAACGCGTCCTCGTACAAATTTGCCGAGGAGCAGGAGCTTTGCTGGATCTATCAGCCGCCCACACTCAATGCCGCCTTCATTTGATGCGTTGTCTGAGATGGACAAGTACATTTCGTTTGGCAACCCACCAACAAATGGCAAGAAGGAGCATTTGGCTGATGATGATCCGCATGACGTTGAATTGGTTGCTCCGATCCGTCGCGATAAGCAAAACCACCAGGTGTTTGGGAATCGCTACGATTTCGAAGCCTCATTGACGGCAGCTATGCGGACCAAGCCTACTCACGATCGCACGACATTGACAGCTCGAGCAAAATCGAAACTTCCGTCGCATGGTAGTCATAGCCATTCGTCGGAACGGAGAACAAGCCAGAAGGAGGAGAACGCGCCTTTGCCTAGCAGAGGTAGCCAGCAGCCGGGGTCCCCAGACCACCATAAACCCTCTACCATCGTTTCTGGCAAGCCGCATCGCGAGTCGTCGGTGTACAAAGAGTTGGTTGATAAATACTGTTTCTTCGGATCCGGATCGATGAATTACCCAAATGGTGCAGTCGGTCCTGTCACGGCAAGTCCGGACTATGAGACCCGGTCGGGCTCTAGTAGCAGTTCCAGCTCGGTGTCTCCATGCTCATCTCCTCGCATGGATGCGGTTTATGGTGGCGATTCTCGACACTCTCCTGCCGCTCCATCGTCACCGAACCATATCGGATATGGATACCTTCAGCCTATGCAGAACAGCTTTTTGAAGGATACGCAGACACCTGCTATCATCCAAGGATGAAGGAAGATGCATAATCGCTTTAGACCCCGCAGCATACGGTATCACACGCGAACGTCATTTGCTTTTAACGTGTCTCTTGTGTCCCTCCATTGATGGATGCCACGGCAATTTTTATTTCTATGTTTTCTTCCTCTTTCTTTTTTTCCCCACGCGGGATAAGCATTCTGAAGTCTATCAAGCATGACTTGAAACTTCGAAACCCCAGTGCAGTTGTCAATTTGACCTGCTTACCTGGTGTCGCCATGAAGCCGCCTCGTTCCAATATTCGACTCAACTTTCATTGACGCGCTTGCCTCGGTATCAACGAGGATCCTTTGCGATGTATTATAAACCGCGGGATCTTACGTTATGCTGGGATGCGCATCGTTTTCTACCTATACAACACAGGGGGGGGGCTTTCTTCAATACATTGGGCGGCGGCTACGATTCTGCTACAGTAACGATTACGATTTGATGTCTTGTATCTTTCCTTTCCAGTTATTCTTGTCAGTTATTTACCGGAGCTACCTGTGCTGAGTGGATGGAATGCATGGTAGGTTCATGCGCAGCATTTCCAAGGGAAGCGAGGAGGCGAAGCAAGGAAAAGTGTTCGCATTGAAGTGGTCTAACGCATTTGCATCATTGTTTTTCGTCATCTACTTCCGTCAATGATGAGTTTCTGTATGGTGTTCGGAGCCTGAATTATTTGTTTCCTGTACCTTATGTCTTAATTCTTTCTCTACGCTCATGATTCCTGCGAGTTTGCTTAGGGTGGGTGGTGCATGGGTTCCCATTTTTATTCGAATTGCTGTGCTCCAGGGAGGGTCCGTGAAGCGCGTGTAGCTGCTATCCAGATTATGCAATGGTACACAATACAATTGATTAGATTGCGAGAGATGAAAGTTGCCACACGATGTAGAGAGTCGAGTTCCGAATATTCAAAATTGTATACTGGCGAGGAAGTGACATCCGGCCGCCGAGTCTCACGTGATGGACCCGCAGCCTTACGGCCTGAGCCGCGCGGGCAGCAGCAGAAGTCGGTCCCCAGCGGGAACAGCACCAACCCGCAACCCGCAAAATCACCACCTCGAAAGCGGTCGTTCATAACGCCCTTTTTCACCCCCGCGGCCCGCCAATCAGGGTTCTCCATTGCTTTTGACCCTTCCAGATCACCCTCTGGGGCTTAGTCATTCACTCCAAGGGGCAAAGCAGCGAAATCACGCTCTCGCTTGCCGCCCGCGCCGCGAAACCTATATAAACCGGTGGCTCCTCCTTCTCCGCCACCTTCTTTCGCTCTCTCTCGACTCTTTTCTTCCTCTCAGCGACCGGCCCGCAACGCGTCACGCCAAACCACCCACCACTTCCATCAATCTTCCATCTCTTTCATCCTTCCATCAATTAATCTCATCTCAGCAATATGACTGGACGTAAGTATTTTATCCTCTTTACTTGCTTCGACTACTAGTCCCTCGTCGTTACCCTACTCTCGGGTCGAATGGTGGTGATGATCTTGGATGATCTTGATGATGCACCCCTGGCGACACGTGACCGCGTACCTGTCACGCCCACGCGTCGTGTCCAAGATTTCATCTGATCTTCACCCCACCCTCACATACTCTTATTGCTTGATGAAACAAAATATCACTCAACACATACTAACATTCTTTTACAGGCGGAAAAGGAGGCAAGGGTCTCGGCAAGGGTGGCGCCAAGCGTCACCGTAAGATCTTGCGTGACAACATCCAGGGTATCACCAAGCCCGCTATCCGCCGTCTCGCTCGCCGTGGTGGTGTCAAGCGTATCTCCGCCATGATCTACGAAGAGACTCGTGGTGTTCTCAAGTCCTTCCTCGAGTCCGTCATCCGTGATGCCGTCACCTACACTGAGCACGCCAAGCGCAAGACCGTCACCTCCCTCGACGTTGTCTACGCCCTCAAGCGCCAGGGCCGTACCCTGTACGGTTTCGGTGGTTAAATTGCTTTCAACCATTCGAAAGGATCACTGTTTTGGTGTTTGCCGTCTCTGGTCTTGAATCTTCTACTGGCGGTGGAACTAGACCGACAGGATCCGCCGTGCATTTCGTTTCTGGTTTTTGGGGGTTATTTCTTTTCTTGACTCGTTATGGTATTGGGGTTAGGGATGACTGGGATTTTCTTTAATTGGACTGGATTATGTCCACGGGTTTGATACTCTACAATTTCTCTTATTTCTTGTTAATGGGGTCTGGATGGATGGATCGGAAATTACTGTATCTAGACGGCCTTTTCAGGCTTGATGGACGAAATATCACGTGAATGATCGCTGATACTTATTCTTCGCTATCTGCTTTTCTAATCGTAATATGATTATAGCACAGGCATATAATTAGGAATCTTGTAGTCTGTACAAAGCAGAGAATCACCCGATCACATGTCACCCCGCACAGGCCACCTCCCACATGACGTAAGGGTCTGGAAGCATGCGGTAGCACAGAGAGAAGAACTAACCTCGGTCGGCACAAGCACCCATCACATCATATCATATATCACTGTATCTTACCTGCCTACTACCTGCTAGAACTCAGGAGCTGTGCAAGACTGGGTGGTCTGATGCACACCCGACATGCATCTTCTAGCTAGCCATCCAGCGTTGATTGTCCTATCGGGTCAGTCACTTGACTAGATAATAGTCAATTTGCACACTACTAATAGAAGAATATCTTCTCTCTCTCCCCCTTACTACTTATCATCTTCGAAGTCAAATTACCTTTTACTTGAATATCCCATAAGACGCGTTGAATCACTATGTCAGAATACAAGGTGGAGTATGATTCGGAGCTGGTAAGTTCCTATCAATGATGTCATCAAATGTTCCTTTTATTCTTATGGGATGGGATAGAAAGAATGCTAATGAGAATCTTGATATGAAAAGGATTCCTTCCAGCTCTACCACCGATACGAAGAACGCCAGCCGAACCTAGACTGGAAGCGCGCCGCTCTCAGCGGGCCTGCACTTCCGGCGCTGGGTAATGCCGTCGCGGGTGCAGTCGGCTCCGCACTCTCGAACGTCGCTACGTATCCGTTGAGTTTGATCGTTACGCGATTGCAGACGCAGAAGGTCAGAAAGGGTACAGAGTCGGAGTCGGATGCTGAATATACCAGCGTCATTGACGCAGCTCGCAAGATCTACGCCGAGGAAGGCATCACCAGTTTTTACACGGGTCTAGCGCAAGATACGATAAAATCCGTTGCGGATTCGTTTCTCTTCTTCCTTGCGTACGAGTTCTTTCGCCAGCGGAGGATACGTGCCCGGTTTGGGAATACGCGCCGGAGCAAACATACGGTTTTACCGGTGCTAGATGAGTTAGCGGTGGGGGTCCTGGCAGGGGCGTTTGCGAAGTTGTTTACGACGCCGTTGGCGAATATTGTGGCAAGGAAGCAGACGGCGAAGGCTTCTGTTGATGGTGGTACGAGGGAGATTGCTGCGCGGATTAGGGCTGAGAAGGGACTACGGGGGTTTTGGTCTGGATATTCGGCGTCGTTGATACTGACGCTTAATCCGTCGATTACGTTTTTCTTGAACGCTGTGTTCAAGTATGCCTTGTTGCCGAGGAATCAGCGGCAGAAGAGACCGTCTGCTGTGGCGACGTTCTTCTTGGCGGCGGTCAGCAAGTCGATTGCCTCGTCGGTGACTTATCCGTTTTCGATGGCGAAGACGCGGGCGCAAGTTGCGGGGAGTCAGACTACGGTGACTTCTGATGGGGAGAAGAAGGAGGATGAAGGGGTGTCGTTGATGCCGGCGATTGTCAGTACTGTGGTTGCGATTGCGCGCACTGAAGGTGTTGCTGCGCTTTATGCCGGGCTACCCGGGGAGGTGCTCAAGGGCTTCTTCTCGCATGGGTTTACGATGCTCGCGAAGGATGCGGTGTATTCGGCTATTGTGAAGAGTTATTATCTTTTGTTGATTGCGCTTCGGAGGTATCCTACGCCGGAGGAGCTGCTTCAGCGAGCTCGCGAACAAGCGGAGGAATTTGCTGATGCTGCCCGTGAGGGTGCTCGTGATTTGGCCGAGCGAACGCGGAGTGGCACGGAGGAAGTCCTGAGTCACCAGGCTGGGGGTGTGACGGTCGATATGACTTCGAGTGATTTGGCGGATTCGAATGAGACGGCGGAGATGGTGGGGGATTATGTCGAGGATGATGGTAGTGCGAAGAGTTTGTATCATTGGTTTTGGGAGAAGGAGGGATATGGCAAGGACTGAGTGTATTAGCAGAATAGTCGTGTATCTTGTTCCATTTTAGCGATTATAGTGATTGTGTAGAATGATGAAATGATATGGTTAATGAACTTGGTTCTTCAGTGGATCCGAGCCGCGATCGACCCGCGGGACGCCCGATCGATTGATTCGCTCTCCAACCACCGCCTGTTTACTCGCCCTGTCAATTACCTTTTACTTCTTCTTCTCTTCTCTTCATCCTTCGCTTCTTCTCTTCCTCTTCAATATTTCCAACACATCTATCTAGCTTCTCTTCTCCAACCAGCATCCCTATGTCGACCGACCCCCACCCCGGTCCCGGTCTAGGGGACCTGGAGAAAGAACTCACCTGCTCGGTAAGTTTAATCCATTCCATTCCTCCATCATGTGGGGAGATTTGCGGAATGCGGTCTGCGACTCCCCGCCCACGAATATCTCACCGTCCCCTTGCTTTGATCGACTAGCCAAAACTGGCCGGAAATTATTCCCAGTAGATGCTGGACAGGCCAGAAGCAAAAAGAGGAATACTCGGATTGTTTCTCTGCAGTTTAATAAAGTTTAACGGCTAACTCATCCCTCTCCCCAGATCTGCACGGATCTGCTCTACCAGCCTCTCACCCTCCTGGACTGCTTGCACACCTTCTGCGGCTCCTGTCTCAAAGAATGGTTCTCTGCACAAGCGTCCCGCGCCCGGTCATCATCATCCGTCCGGTTCACATGTCCGTCCTGTCGCGCGGTTGTCCGCGAAACCCGCCCTAATGCTACCGTCACCACATTACTGGATATGGTTTTGGCGGCGAGTCCCGACCGGGATAAGTCGGCTGAGGAGAAGGAGGAAATTGCGCGGAGATATAAACATGGTGATTCGGTGTTTCCTACTTTGCCTTCGGCTGAACGGGGGAGCGATGCGTCGGATGATGAGGATCGGCGGTTGTTGGAGGAGGTAAGGGAATTGAGTCTGCAGGAGAGTCGGGTTCGGACGAGAGATACTACGGCTGCTACTGGTTATCGGTCGAGGCAGTCGTCGCGGACTCGTCGCACGGATTCGAGTGCTGATGTGGATGGGGCGCGACAACGACGGCGTGAGGAGGAGCGTGCTGCGCGGCGACGGCAGGGGGAGACTGTTTCGGAACGCAATAGACACATCGAGCATCAGTCTAGTTTGCGGTCGTTGTTGAGTCTGTCGGATACGGAAACGATACAGGACCAGATTCTACGGCAGATTCTGGAGGAGGGGCTGCTGGATGATATCGACTTGGATAATCTGGCTCCCGCGCAGGAAGAGGAGCTTAGTGAGCGCATCGCTGATGCTTATCGTCGGAGGCATAGATTGCGGTCTCGCTCGCAGCAACGGTTGGAGGTTCGGGAGACACATCAACCGTCGTCACGGGCTCGGGCTCGCTCGCAGTCTACGCAGAGACCACAGGAAAGTTCTACGCCGACCGAGTCTAGTCGGAGTCCTCCTGTGTCGAGACCGTATCTGCTAGATCCGCTTGTGGCACGCAATGGAGCTTCGGGTCATCAGAGACGATTGTCGGATCAGGGCAGCAGTCGCCGGCGAACGTCTCCTGTGCCTGCGAATCCTGCGTCTTCATCGGAGGTCACGCTGAGGCCTGCAGCGCGGTCGTCTAGTGATGTGATTACTGATCGACCCCGGAATTCGCAGGCTGCCCGAGTGCGAACGGATTCATCCGTGCCACGGTCTCGGCGTGCTACGGCGTCTGAGCAGAATACTCCGAACATCTGGGTGGAAGGCACCAGGGAACGTGCCATCCGACGAGCCCCGGGGAGGTTATCCATCGATTCACCACGAGTGGTTGCAGCTCTTGAGCAGAACACACACACTGGTTCCTCGCCAGCGAGCCCTGGGATGGTCGTCCCTGTGACCAGTTCCTTAGTGGCAGAAGTTGGAGGAACCGGTAGATCAGAGACGCGATCTCGACCATCTTCATCTCGGTCCAATGTGCCTCGCTCTGCTATCACGTTCAGTGAACCGTCTATTTCATGCGACCGATGTGGCAAGGAGAAGATACAATACGATCTACACAAGAAGTGCCCCAAATGCAATGATGGCAAATACAACCTGTGTTTGAGGTGCTATCGCACCGGCGAAGGATGTCTCGAATGGGCAGGCTTCGCAAGATCGGCAGAAGCGGGCTTTGAACGCATTATCGCTTCTTCAAGCGGCCATCCCCCACCACTACGCAGCTCCCAGCAGCACATCCTACTGTCGTGCAAGTACCGTCGAGCACCAGACACAGCCTACCGTTCCGACCGAGACGGACGAGTCCTGACCACCGACGACCCAGGAAACAGACTAACCACCGGCTTCTTCTGCGATAGCTGCCAATCTCCAGCCAACGACTGTTACTGGAAGTGTGACCAGTGCAATGAAGGTGACTGGGGTTTTTGCAACCGCTGCGTGAACCAAGGACGATGCTGCACCCATGCTCTTCTCCCAATCTGCCGCATCCCACCCAACAGCAACCCATCCCCCACCGCAACCGACAGCACACCCTCCCCATCTCTCGAAACCTACAAGATCCTCTCCATCGCAACAAACTGCGACATCTGCACACACCCAATCCCAGACTCCACTCCCCGCTTCCACTGCCTCCAATGCAACAACGGCGACTACGACATCTGCACCAACTGCTACCTCCGCCTCGTGGCCATCGGCAAGATCCGTAAAGAGAACGGCCACAACGGCTGGCGCCGCTGCCTAAAAGGCCATCGCATGGCGGTAATCGGCTTCGAAGACCACGAAGAAGGCCAACGCCGCGTCGTCCTCCGCGACCTCGTCGGCGGCCGTGCCCTGAACGACGACCACCTCATCCAACCCTCCTCTCCAGCAGCCTCCCCAATCACCGCTATTTCTTCTTCCAACTCCACCATCGCCTCCCCCGAAGTCGGCTCCGGCGACTGGAGCTGGAAAGAGGGCTCCGAGCGACGCAAAAAGGCCTCGCGCATTAGACCCTGGACTATCGGTGTCCGTGATCGTGATCGTGATCGTGATCGTGACCGGTCCTCCGAACCAAGCACACCCACCATCACCACACCTTCCCCCTTCACCACATCCAACCCAGCTATAACCTCACAGATATCATCTCCCCCCACCACTCCTAATACTACGATGATGACTCCGACCAACACCCGCCGCTACCCACCCGACGGCGGCGTCGGATTAGTCGTCCATGCCCTGTGGTCATGGTACCCCGAAGACGGAGTCAAAGATGAATTGATGTTTCCGCGCGGCGCAGAAATCACTGAGGCAGAGAATATCAATGATGATTGGTACTGGGGGTGTTATGCTGGGTTGACGGGGTTGTTTCCGGGGGCGCATGTGTTTGTTGCGGGGGAGGTGGTTTAAGACGATGATGATGATGGTGGTGTTGGTGGTGGTGACAGTTCGGGTTCATTGCATATTGTTGCTGTTTCTGTGTTTTTCTTCGCTCGGTTCGTTTATGGTTCATTGACTGACGATGGGATGTTTCATGACATATGTTTGTATGTAGTATATGTTGTTACTTGTGATGAATGAATGAATGAATGAATGAATGAATGAATGAATGAGTTGATGACTGAGGAAGGGGTTATGAGCTTAGTAGTTTGGTTATAGGCTCTGAGTAGATGTCTTAGCTTTGATGCATATATCTGTACAACTGTCTATCTATTAATGAGAGTCTGTTTTCTGTGTGAGGCTTCTGAGGTGCTAATGGAGGGGGCGACCCAGATCGAAGATAAAAGTTTATGATAGGTTAGATTCACAGTAGAGAATCAATCTTGATGGTCTCATTATTGAAGGGAACTAGCTGAGTAGAATTAACTCGCGTTGATGATAATCACCGCCATCCAGTAAACTAAGTAAGAACCGAGAGGTAGCCATCCAGCCCAGTCTATCATCGCCCATGAAAACTACAAATACAAACCCAGCCGCACCATACCATACCCGTACCCAGTCGTAAGCCATGGCTGTTTCGTCGAGTAAACATTAAGAAGAGCGCTAGCAAAGGAAGTACTGCTACTGCAATAACGCCACCATCAATCGCTGGTAATCACCACTCGTCTCCCCCCTGACCCGCTCGATAAGATCTTTCTGGAACCGATGGCGATATGCCCGTTTCACCTGATCCAAGTGCCCAGGTGCCCAGTGTATGCGGACTACTCTGGTCACCAGTTTCTCGTCCTTGGTTCCCATCCCCTTCATGCAGTCTTCGAGTTGCTCCGCGTCGTGCATGGCCGGATCCAACGCAGCACCGAGCATATGCAACAGTGCATCCTTCATGTGTCCAGAAAACTCTTTCTCGATATGCTTGGTCAAGTGGATATTGTACCGGGTATAGAACGCATGATTGATAGCACGAAGCTCGTTATCCGAGGCCCTGGCTATTATACCGCATACTTCATCAACATTGTTGACCATTCGCGCAGCCGTTGCTTGATGGAGAGACTTGGCTTCTGCTTCGATAAGTTGCGGGTCTAATGGGGCTGATTCCTCGTGTCGAGTGGCGCGAAGAACCAGGGAGAACAAATTCCGGGTTTTGAATGACAAGTCACCTTCAACGTCCTTTTCGAGAGCGCGGTGGTATGTTTGCTGATAAGCGGCCTTTATGGCGTTCATATCAGCATTGGACCGGGATAGAAGGATGTCGTTGAGAAGCCATTCCTTCGTGCCAATGCCTTCGACAGCTTCTCTGGCGCAGGCTACATCGTACTGCAACGGGCCATCAATGATGGCTAGGAGACCCCGACGAAAGTAGCCGCTTGTCTCGCCTTTGACATCCTTGTAGAGATCTCGTCGGATGTGCTGTGTGTAGGTGGATCGTACGGCGGCCATTTGGAGAGGGTCTAGCTTGGCGAGAACCTGAATCAGGGTCTTCTCGTCTGTCCCGAAGCCTTTCATTGCGCGACGGAGCTGATCGGCTTGGGGTCGGAAGTCTCCATTTGCTTGTTGACCTCGAACGTAGCCCAACGATGGCACGGATGCAAGCGGGGCATAAAGTTGAGGGTGTGGTGGAGCGGCGGGGTGAGGTGGAAAGGGAGGTGCTGCACCGAATGATCCTTGAGGCATACCTTGTGGAGGTCCATGAGGAGCGCCTTGGGGAGGAGGCAAGCCTTGCGAATACCCTTGTGGACCCCCGTGGTACATATCTTGTCGACCTGGAGGAGCGCCCGGTGGGGTATTAGGATATGGAGGCTGATTGGGATGTGGAGCGCCGTAGGGAGGGTAGCCAGGCTGGTTCGGGTAAGGCGGCGAGGCCATGTGTTGCTGGTTCTGAGGAGGAAATGGTGATGGGTTCGGTTGTTGATTGTAGCCCTGCGGCGGGCCTGTGTAAGGAGGATATGGAGGGCCTGTGATGAAGCGATCAGCATGATGCAGGAACGCGGGGACACTGTGGGGCATCACGTACGGTTATGATGGGGATACATGATGCTTCTGAAGGAGAGGAGAATCTATCTGTTATAAAGAAGGGAAAGCTCCAAGGGGAGGAGAAGGTCGAGGGTATTTATTCCGCGAAGAGAGGCGGAGCGAAGTCATGATGAGCAGCAGAGCACCGCCTCTGAAGATCCCCAGTTTGGGTGCCGTGGGATCGGAAGAGTTTAGCAGGATCCACAAAGTATGTCAAGCAGGCAGGGACCACCCGGGTTCAGGGTTCGACTCTCTTCCCCATATAACTGCTCGAGGAGAGGATCTAATTTCTAACCATGGTTGTGCCCGACTGGCCCAGTGGTTAAGGTGTGCTTTGCATGCACAAGGTCCGAGGTTCGATTCCCAGGTTGAGCGAACTTTCTGGGTCTTATCACTTTTTGTCACACTGATTAACCATCGTTGAGAGAGCATAAGATCATAATGATCGCAATCAATTAGGCAACTGTCATCAGCAATTCTATTTACAGTTTTAACCACCCGGCAATCGTCAAGTTTATGCTGGGAACACATGATCCGCGCTTCACCACCAGTTCGGTGGCACCTGCCGTGGCGCAGCACAAGGCTGACGCACCTGCGCCATGACGCCGCGCATATGCTCTGCTGAATGCGTCGATCGGGCAAACATGGTTACAGCGGATCTGGTCCTCGGTGTACAAATTCTCTTTCACCAATTGATGATGAGAAAGAAGTTGCTCAGGAAGTTTCGCGCGTCTTCGATGATGACATCAGCAGATACAACAATCGCGTATCACGTGAGGAGCAACTCTATCTTATCATCACATGATCCGAGCGCATCAACGTTTATCGCGTCCTGATGTGCTCGGTCATTTCTCATCTCGCATCAACTCCATAGACTTCCGTCGCAGGCCCGTCGCTCATATCACAATGGCTGAGACGACAAATGATACAGCTGCAGCTGCAGCTGCAGCTCCGGACCCCCAACCGCCGGTTGTCACATTCAAAAAGCGCGGCGCAAAGGCGAGTCAGAACATCCGCAAAAGACCAGCACCGCCTCCCGTATCGCAAGACGACGATTCTTCCGACTTTTCCTCCTCTGAAGACGAATCGGGTCACAGAATAAAGCGCAGAAAGAACAAGGGTGCTGGGGTTGTCTCTGCTTCATCTGCGACTACCAAGCCTGTCGATCGGGAACCTGCGGCCACCGCCACCGGTGACGGCAAAGTCCAGCTTGCGGATACGAACGACGCCACAAAACATGTCGACTGGTTTGACGAGGATTCTAAGGATGCGCGTTCATCGAAACCGCAATCTGCTTCGAATGAGCCGCAAATGCCGGATGGCACATATAGGGGACTGGCGAACCAGACATCATTCTTCAAGAAGAATCCGAATGCGCCGAACAGGTCATTCGGACCGATCAAGGCAGCAACCAATATCCGTACTATAACAGTGACGGACTACTCTCCAGATGTGTGCAAGGACTACAAGCAGACTGGATTCTGTGGTTTCGGTGATAATTGGTGAGTGCCGTCGCCCCTTTCTCTCGACATACACATTTGCCACTCAAGAGGGAGCAGCTCATCTTACTGAAGCATATGCTAACTATTATTGTATAGTAAATTCCTTCACGATCGAAGCGACTACAAACAAGGATGGGAACTGGATCGAGAGTGGGAGACCGTCACCAAGGGCAAACAATTGAAGGGAACAGTGGTTGCGAGTGCCGACCGGACAACGACGGAGAATAAGGACGACGATGAAGAGGCCATGTTGGAAGACATTCCGTTTGCCTGTTTTATCTGCAAGGGGCCATATAGGGAGCCAATTGTCACGAAATGCGGTCACTATTTCTGCGAGCAGTGTGCTCTGCAAAGATACAGGAAGGACCCAAGCTGCGCAGCCTGTGGATCCGCCACGAATGGATTATTCAGTTCGGCCAAGAGATTGAAAAAGCTGCTAGAGCGCAAGAGGGAACTTGCGGCGAAGAGGAGACAAGAGGCTATCGAAGCTGGCGAGGAAGTGAGTGACGAGGAAGACGAAGAATGAGATGCATGTACATAAATATCATTTGTTCCAGATTTAGGGATTTTCAGGACGCTCTGAGAGCGCCTTCATCACTGACAGTCATTATCTTACACATTTTCATATTAGTGCTCTTATAGACATTATGCTTCGTGTAGAGACTCGTTAGATTGTAGGCTTGACACTCGGAGTTTAATGCACGGGTGATCCTGGTGGACCGGTTTACAGGGGTTGCTCCCCCTTTACGGATACTGTGAACACTTTACCAACTTCACTAAAATAATCGACGGACACCATGCCTCGTGTTTGAGGCGAAAAGCCAAACGGATAAAACTATACCCGGAGGCTTTCAAATTGCTGCGACTTGATATCATTGATGTGTTCAGCTCAGCGATGTGACTGTCATGGTGGATTGACACCTGCATGGATGCGGACCAGATAAGCAACACGTCAGCGTGCTGTCTTCGAAACGATGATGTGGCTTAGCCTCTGGAAGTCTTCTCGAACAACAGCCGAATGAATTGATCATGCACATCAACCTTCCCAAGGCTGAGGCGATAGTGGGGGGCCATACGTATGCTTCGATCCACTTGGAGGCGCTAATTGTGCCCTAAACGCTCTCGTGGGGATGTCGACCGAACCCGACGTGTGGCCACTTTTTACTTCGGAAATCGGAATGATATCAGGCACGAGTAATTGCGAGTAATCCTGGACACGATGGGATACAATAATTCATGACAACTTTCTCATCTTAGTGATCAATATCCACAGTTAAAGAGGAGGTTCCCACCAGCACAATATGCCACAGCGGGCTTGTCAGGAACCACGTACCAAAACTATGGAGACTACGAACCCTAAACTTGGTATTAGAGGGGCCCCGTCAGAATAATATTCCCAGTCTAACCATGGATTAGACTCGCATCCGATGCACATTGACAGCCCCTGATAGGCAACATTGTTTACATTTCCCCTCCCCCCTGATACTTTGAATGATGGGGACGCAATGTCAAACGCGGAGGAGAACGGAGGGGTTGAACATAGAACCGCCGTCTCATACCCATAGTATTCAGTAGCAATCCAGCCACAAAAGAGCCCCATACCGACCAATGTCATCTATGCTATAATTACGAAGTACTATGGAGAATTCAGTGTCCCACTTCTGCTTGAAGAAAGGCGTTGCCTACTGTGGCCCGGTCCCCACCCCGCCGCCCAAATCTAAAGCAACGTGGAAGTTATTTAAGACCTTAACCTTCTCCATCCTTAGACAACAACAACAACCATCCTCACAACCTATCCAAAATGGGTCTCTTCTCGCATCACCACCATCACAACAATCCCCCTCCTCCCGGGCCTCAAGGCCCTCCTCCTCCAGGCCCTGGGCCCTGGGACCGTCCTGGTGGCCCGCCACCTGGCCCTCCCGGTCCTCCCCCTCATGATCCCAGAGATCCCTGGGCTCGTCCTCCGCCTCCTGGACCTCCTGGCCCTCATGGTCCTCCTCCTGATCAGCGAGACCCCTGGGGTCGCCCCGGTGGTCCTCCCGGTCCTCCTCCTCCGGGACCAAGAGATCCCTGGGACCGTCCTGGTGGCCCTCCTGGCGGCCCTCCTGGACCTCCTCCGCCAGGCCCTAGAGACCCTTGGGACCGCCCCGGTGGCCCCCCGGGACCTCCCCCTCCTCCGGGACCTAGAGACCCCTGGGATCGCCCTGGTGGTCTTCATGGTCGCCCTCCTGGGCCACCGGGGCCTTGGGACCGTCCTGGCCCTCCCGGTCCTCCGCCTCCGGGACCTCCTGAGGTGTGTTAAATATGGTACAGACTTGTTTCTATTCTTCTGCTAACGATGTGGATAGTACCGCCGGTGGTAGATGACCAATGGTGTCGAATCGCTATCTAGGAAGTGATGTTGTTTTTGTCTGTATATATGATGTGTTTCGGTTGAGAGTTGTACATGATTCCCAATTGCATTTATTCTATATTTCTAAAGCATCATAATGTCCTTCATCTATAGAAGGTAGACAATACTGCCTAACATGGCAAGCTAAGTGCATATAAGTATAAATATGATCTATGAAAAATAAAAGCCAGACCAAAAAGCAATGCATTTACTCCCACTCCCCATCCAACTCAATCTCCTCCCCCCTCTCCTGCATCTCCAACATCTCATCAATTGTCCAGTCTCGATACACATGACCGCGGGGTATATTCGTATCCTGGAACGGAGTGCCCCGCTGCAAATGATCTAGTACCTTGCTGTAGTTCTCCTCGGCGTATTTCTCCGGCTCATGGCCCCAGATCCACTCCGCTGTTAGATACTGGAGCCCCTTCGGTGTGAAGTTATCTTTCTTGGGCTTTTCGGAGTAGCTTTTGAGATTGATGAGGCCTAGCTTTTGGAGACAAGAGACTCGGACGAAGCTGTATGTGGATCCAATCAGTTATCAGCGAGAACCAACCAATCATCTTTCCGGGGTTCGTGAGGAGGATAGCAATAAACATACCGTAGCCGATTATGGATCCTCAGCGCCCAGGGAGCTTGCTCAGTGTTCCCCGCCATTCGCAAGCAGGTAGCTAGAGAGACAGCATCTTCAATTCCCTGTGTTGCGCCATTACCTGATGCCGGAATGTAGGTGTGTGCGGCATCTCCGATCTGTACGATACGGCCTGCTGGCGAGACCCATGTGGGCTGGGGATCTCGCCACATCACGCGGAAGTGAAGGAGTCGGTCTTTTGGGGTCAGACGGATTAGACGATCTGCCACTTCTGGCCAGTTAGGGATGGTTGAGGTTATTTTGCAGACGTCTTCGGGGTCGGCTCGGTGGGCCCAGGATTCTGTAGCGCTTTCGTAGGCCTAACATTATTTGCGGTGTTAAAGATCTAAAATGGGTAGGGATATATTCTGGTCTCGTTGTTAAAGCGAAATGTTTGGCTCACTCACCTTGTGTGATAAAGTCCAAGATATGATATCGGATGTCCTAATGACGAGGAAATGATAGTGCTCGCTTTTGTCAATTAGAATGATTTTCTTTTTTTCATAATGGAGACAGATATTTTGTGGAGGTATGGTCATACCCAGCCCAAAATTCAATCGGTCCTTCCTTCTCCCCTACCACCGGAAACCTCTCTCGGACCATTGGATCAGCCATGGCTAACTCGACGGGAAAGGCAGTCCGATACAAGGCTTGTCCGGTTGGTCGTGCCCGAATCTCCTGTCCCAGTGTCACCTTGGTCGAATGGCTTCTCAACCCATCGGCAGCAATAACGACGTCTGCTTCCATTCGACAACCGTTCTCCAATGTTATACCTGCACGCCCTGTATGGCCTTCCTCGAAATAATCCATCGCCCTACATCCGTACTCGACGCTAATCCCAATGGCATAGAGCTGCTTGAGAAGCATGCCGTGAAGTTGGGGCCTCCAATGGCGGGTGAGTTGCCCTGGCACCTTCTTGGACCCTTTGTCCTGTCTGTATTCAATATGATTTGACTTTGTCACACGATCACCACTCAATGTGTAGAAGGCAATATCAGGCACGAATGCAATCTTTTCGTTCTCTTCGGCTAGCTTGGGCCAGTGTTTGAATGCGCGGGTTGCACTGGGGCCAATTGTGAACGAGTCACCTAGTAGGTTTGTTAGTTGCGATGAGTTCAATTGTATTGGTTGAGACAGTAGATTACTTACCAGTAGTGACTTCTTCGGGGGATCTCTCGACAATCCTAACGTTATGTCCATTGCGCCAGCATTCGAGAGCTGCCATCAGTCCTGCGACCCCGGCTCCGACTATCAGGACTGATAGGCCGGTTTCTGGGTAGCGGTGGGTGCAGTCGTCTGTCACAGTCATTGTGTTGATGATGAGGTCCTTAGAGAAGTCGGATATGCTCTTATGAATCATAGAAAAGGAAAAGGAAATCAAATCACATTTAAATACTGAAACATTGCGGGTAAAGTTCATCATATCTGACATCTATATAGTCGGTGCTAAAGGAGACCGACACGGACGCGGGATGCCGCTTACGCCGACCGGCGCCACCACCATCTCACTCCCTGCACATCTTCAACTCACAACCACGCCTTCACCCTGTTCCGCTTCCGACCGAAATGTCCGCTCCTGACGCTCGACATCTCAAGGCCTGCAGGCCGTGCTCCAAAGCCAAGGTCCGCTGCGACCCCGGTCCGACCGATGCTTGCCAAAGGTAGAGACGGACGAGGCCACCTAACCCAAGGATAAGCACTAACGATGGAGCCAGATGTCATCGCCTGGGGAAAGAATGTACCAGGCAGCCTTCAAAACCGCACACGGTAAAGCGGCATAATGTGTCGTATGTGGTTGTGGATATGCATAATATCTTATGGCTACTGACTCGCCTATAGTAGTGACGTTGGACGACTAGAAAAGAAGCTTGATGATGTAACTTCACTACTCACGGCCTCACAAAGGTACATAGAAAGCATCGGCGGCAGCAATCCTAGTCCATTGTCTGCCACTGATAGTGGTTTGGTCATTCCTCCTGTATTAGATGAGGATGTGGAGAAAATGCTCGCAGATTTCAATGAGCGTATCTCAAGGTTTCTTCCATTTGTGATACGCTCGCCTCGCATAGGTCTTGATGATTTACGCACCATTAAGCCATTCTTGAACTTGGTTATTCCAGCGGTTGTCTGTCAACGTGGATCTGCACAGGCGGCTCATTCGATCAGAGCTAGAGATTACTGGATGGAGCATATGCTAGCTAACGGGGAGCATAGCTTGGATCTACTTCAGGGATTCCTTGCGTACCTTGGCTGGTGAGAGCACTTAGATGCAACTATGATATCCAAAATGCTGATACTTCATCAGGACGCAGACCATGGTGCCTGCGCCGCGTTCGACGATGATCAATAACTATCTCCATATTCTGGAGGCGCAGGTGATCAACCTCGATTTCCACCGGGAGAATAAAATGTGTACTCCGGGCACGGTATTCTCCTACCTCCGGGTCTTCAATTATGATGAACGCATGCGCAGTTCCCGCACCTTAGAGGAACTGAGGGCTTACCTTGGATGCTACTATATGGTCAATATGTGAGTCATACCATCAATCCAACACCATTCGATGCTGACCATATCAGGCTCTCATTATGCCTCGGAGAAAAAGAGCCCATGGAATATATGACATCCACAGACGACTGCTGTCGTAGAATTCAAGAAGCAGCCGAATGTGAAACCGACCCATACCTCCTTCAACTAGTCCGTATAGCCCACCTGGGCGAGAAAATTTATCGCGCTGTCCAGTACCACGAAAAGGACATTCCTACCGGTCTAGCACCAAAAACCATGGCAATACGCTGGTTACAGAAGGAACTTCAGCAACTCAAAGATTCATATTCGGGTGATTTCATTCAATCTCGTACGTCCCTCCATCAACCTAACCCAATCCCCCGGGACCTAACAATGTCCCCAGTAATTCTCAATCTACACTACCATACCCTAGAGATACTTCTATACCGCATAGCCCTAGAGCGCGACTTCGGAGACGCAACCTTCAACAACTATCCTCTAACCCAAATCGACGTCCTGTGCGCCTGTCTAAACGCCACACGATCTCTATTTGACACCCTCCTCTCCATCCCACCCATACTCTACCTCCAACTCCCATACACCTGCTGGACGCAAATCGGCCACGGGCTCGCCATCCTCTCCCGCCTCCTCGTTCACAATGACCCCACGGGCTGCTGGGACCGCGAGTGGGCCCGGCAGACAATAAGCTTCGAAGACACCGTCGATACTTTCTCGATCAAAGTCGATGAAGCTGTTGCGCAGGCGTTGGCTGAACATATGCATGTCCCACCTATCTTCAACCACATTAAAGCTAGGACGATCATGTGGAAAGAGGCGCATCAGGCGCGTTGCGCTACTATGGATAGATGGAGGTGGAATCAGGAGCAGGCCCAGATGGCGGCTTCTTCTGGGGGTGGTGTTGGAGTTAATGTGGATGGAGTGGGCTCCGATGTCAGTATGGAGGATTTGTTGGCTATGGGGCCGATTTGGAATTTGTTTAGTTTGTAGTATGCGTAGATGGGTATTTCCTTGTGTTCATGTCTGTTAGAATATCGCTTGTTGTTTGGGTGTGAGTCATACGCGAGCTTGTGAGACTGCAGGAATGGCCGGTGTAACGCGGTGTGTATCTATCTCAGCCCAGTAGGGATGCTGTCATTCACTTGTAATGATTCTAATGGGGTCGTAGATTAGATTAACCCGGCAGTTCACGTCGACGCGTCTCCGGCGCCTACAACTATTGGCTGGCCCCTCAAGAGTGGATTTTCGCGATTGTTTGACATCTCGGACAATCTTGGGCTTTCATTGGTTATGGATGATTGTGCGGTCTGGGCTGAGCTGATTATAATTCACTGTTTGTGGGGTTACCAGGTGGTTGTGTCACCAAGATAAGATGAGATGAGATGAGATCAGATCAGATATGGAACGTTTGATGTACTGATATATGCAATCAACATTAGTCACGAGCTGATACGTATCGATAATCGTATCCAAAAATATATAGCGGAATAGTATGCCAGAAAAAGAATAAGCGCTTATGCATCCCCGTTAGGTCATGTCATGCAAAGAAACAGGGTATCATAATCCTCCGTGCAGCCCGACAGCATGTTCTCACATGTAATGGGGCTGCCTGCGTGTTGACATATCATCCGTCCGAACATTCTGTTCATCTAGTCACCTTCCAAGCTTGTGCCTGGGGGAGCTGTTGTCCCGCTGTTTCTTAATGACACTGAAGGACCCCGTAAACTCCTTCCACGCCTCCCACAGAATCCAGCCAGGGACAACGACCCAGAGGCCGTTGAAGATAACAATATACAGCACGAAATACAGGAAACTATCAGTGGCCAACGCCGTATTACCAGTCAGCATCTCCGGCAGGAAGGTCATGAAGCCTCCGTATATCTCAGCCGTCGCTAGCACAATCATCATGAACCACATCTTTCCCTTGATCGCTTCCTTCTCCCTCGGCTGCCGGCAGGACGCCTGGTAGACCCAATAGCTGATCAAGGAGGCGGTGATACCGCCGAAGATCACAGTGATCAGCTCGATAGAGATGATGGTGGGGTCGGCACCACCCCAGCGGTGGTCTGCTTGAGCGTACTCATGCCACAGTTTGGCGGTTGGTGAGTTGGAGTATGTGGCGCCGTAAACGTGGTCTTTGTCACCGAGGAAGACGGGGTCGCGGCTTTCGCTGGGGGAGATAGGGGCGTAGCTGAAGAAGCAGTGGAAGAGGAAGAGCCCTTCCATGCCGAAGTGGACGAGGGCATCGAATAGGTGCCATCCGAACAGGAAGCGATCGCGTCTGGGGTGGCTCGTGGCAGGGAGGAGATAGTTGGTGAGGAAGACAGGTATAAGGAAGATGATGAGGAAGTAGAACAACGAAAAAATCATCTGAAAATCGATATTGAATGGCATGTTGGACGGGTCTGGAGGATTGGACCAGCCAATCTGGCTTTCTAGTATTGTCTCGGTTGTCTTCGGAATGTCGGTATGGTTGCCGGCGAGGGATTTTATGAATTGGAAGGCGTTGTCGAATTGGAGGCTCGAAGCCGCCCAAAGGGAGTCGAGCGATGTTATAAATGCCATAGTGATCGGCACTAGCTGTCAGCGTGACCTGACAATGAGAAACAAAAGCAAAAGTGGTCAATGAAAGACCGATGATGCTATTTATTGTTGACGCTGAGGCTATTTTTGAACCCCTGAAACGCGTGGATTCCCGTCATCGCCTGAGGCATCCTTAAACTAGGCCTGTTTGGGTCGGGATGACCCACCGCTTTCTTTGCTGGGTTTGTTTGCTTTCTTTGACTCACACCTCTCCCTCTTGTTCATTCTTTCATTTGGCCTGGTCATCTTCATGTTCATTGATGGTACTTGTCGAGAATCCCTCTTGCGGAGGGAGGGAAGTACAGATTCGTAATTGGCATATACGAGTGGCTGTGGTCTTGACTGGATCCGGACAATGAAAGGAAGGAACCATGCGCTAACGCTAGATAGACTCCGCACGCACCAGCGGTTGGTGATCTGCCCATGGATGTTGTTCCCTTCCTGATGGCATGGACAGTCCGTCACGGAGCCGATGCTCTCGGATCCGATCAGAAGGTTCATCAAGATCATCTAGATATGGAGTTCAATGCTATACAGTCATCTTGATTGCTGCTCACAGCATCCCGCGATTATAATCCTACGCATGAATGTTCGATTTGACCAACTTGACCCCAATGCAATGATCCGGGGTATAGCGACTCCGCTCTTTGTTGCTCCTGGGGCAAACTGAAAGGAACCACACCCTATGTCAGCCAACCACCTGTCGCTGGCTACAATTCTAGAGCGTTGAATCGCCGGGGAGCTATCACTTCCTGACGCTGTGATTTGCACTTGGCCCAAACTCTATTCCCTCGTACCCTCGCTCTGCAATGATAATCCCTGCTGTCATACTCTGTGCTGCGCCTCGTAGTGATCTTGCCTGTTGATTGCATTTCCGATGCGCTCTCTACACGAGATCGCTATCGTGCCCTGCCCAAATACCGGGGTTTCTAATGGTACACTAGAACTTCGCGCCAACCCCAATGTCGGAGGGAGTCACATGAAGTTCTCCAGTTGCGCCATCCCCCCTTCTGAATTCGTCTCGTGGCTTTCTCGCCTAGCTGTATGTTTATAAGGTACGTATGCCGAGCTATCGATCCGAGACACTGGCTGCGTGCTGCGCCCTTCGTCTCCACCGGCCTCTGTCTTTGACACTACTGTTTTGCATTTGCTGCCTACTCGTGTGTCACTTGTCAACTGACAATTCCGGTAACGTCCTATTCTTTCCGGCTCTTTTATCCTTAAGACTAGTAAGGCATCATAGCTTACCTATATTAATACTGAAAGACTAGAAATGGCTTCTAATTCCGAAGCTGCCGATATTCCGGAACTTACCAAACTGGCACGCGACCTATATCTTACATGCAATTCTATCTCCGGAGATGCCCCTGACGGCTTCAACCAGCTTGTGGCTAGTCTGGCATCCCTGCATAGCGTGTTTCAAACCCTGAGAGATGATGTCAGCACCAGGAAGTTCGAGCTCGCGGAGTCAGATGACGAATGCAGGCATACTCTATATCGGTGCCTACATTCTTGCTCAGGGACCTTACAGCAGTTGAAGGAGGTGGTCGACATGTATCGAAATACAGGTTTTGAAAACGGAAGGCAGCTATGGCAGTCCATAGATTGGATGACACAGCAAGCATTTATCGACGATCTCAAGTCCAAGATTGTGGCTCATACATGCTATTTAGGCGTATGTGTCGGCTCTCTTACCAAGTGAGCTCTCCCAATTTAGTCAGATATGACCATTTCTCATTCTTCAGACCGTCTTTAGGAAGAACTGAAAGTTCGGCGACAAAAGATTCGGCAAAAGACTTACCTCCACCAACTCCTTCATCTTGGCAGGCACATGACGACGTCTCGCCTATATCAGTATCAGTATCGACGCCTCGCCAGCAGAACGTCTTTATACTAGCAGAACTGGATGGCACGGAACCCACCAGGCCAAATCCTGCCGCTACACAACCCTCATGTCCGCCAGAAGAGCCCTCTCATGTTTCGGCTTCCTCCGAATCCGTTGTTTCGGGACACTCGGACACGTCTAGCTTCACAGCTACTACGTACACTTCCCCTACTAGTCCAGCTTCATCAACTTTTAGCCCTCCACAATCAATTGTTTCAGAGGCTTTTTCGACGGAGAAAGAAGTGGTTTGGGCTCGTGGACCAGGATCTGGGTTCTCAAATATACAGAATCAAGGGCGAATTCAACGGTCAACCTCAATAAAACCAGGCGAGTCAACGCCGTGGGGTAGCCCTGGCCATTCAGGAGCTGATGCAATACAAGAACTCCACCGACGGCAACTGCGAGAGCAGATCTTCCGATCGCTGCGATGTGAACCATGCGATAAAACCCATCAGCCTGACGCAGAACTTCTCGCAAATTTTGATCACATAACCCACAAGGAAGAGCGAGCTCAGCAACTCACTGCTAGATGCTGGCTGTTGGTTGCTCTATGGTGGCTTCTGAAGGTATACATACGCATTGAGCCTTTCTCTCGTGACAGATGCTTATGTTAGAAAAGGCCAGGACAGCCATTGCAAATAGCGAAAGATCAACGCTTGCAAGCACCAGAGGCAGCGTGAGCCCGTCTGCGCTGTCATGTAACTCAAGTCACCAGGCATATGTGGATCTTCTGAAAGCGTCATATATCCTATATGACATAGTCTTGAATTGTGACAACCCACAGCTGCTCTTGGAGGATGAAATCAGAAAAATGATCTCAGATCTGTCAGACGTAAGCTCTTCAACGAATACCTTACTTTGTTCAGGCTAAGAAATTCAAAGGGTCTCAAAGAAGACTTTGGGCAATTTAGCGCTGTTGATATCCCTGACTACGCTGCCATCCACTCGCAAAACCTCGACTTCTGGGAACCTTTACAGCCTGAAGAAATGATTGGGAGGGATGGCCAACCAGCTAAACCAGGAAACTTCTGCTATATCACGGTAGAATTGGAAGATGCTGGTAAAGAGGATGAGAAAGTTCTTTTCCGGACTTTTGTGAATGCAGGAATTGGGACTAAGAAGCTCCGTATGCGATCCAGAGGAGCTCCATACATGCTGCTTCTGTCCACTAAGTATGGTGAAAGCGAGCCCAAAATCACCCTCTGCAACCAGTACGGCACATTCTGCCTACAGCGAGACTGTAAGTGTGCCTACACGTCTAGTCAAAGTGGCTTAAAATGACGAAGCTCAAACATTATCAGTGGCACCAGGGGATCTGGCTCAGTTAATTCAGGTATCAAATGCGTCACTCACCAATCTATCCGTGCCAAAGCCAACAGAACCCGTGACACTGAAGTTCGACACAATGAGTTTGTCGGTTTCGTTTCAATACATGTCAGATATCATGCAAGTGATCAGTATGCCTAAAGCATACTTTGATGCTGTCCAAATACGGGAGCCGCTTGATTCTGATCAATTCACTGAGACAGTCATTTTCAAGAGTCCAGCCGAATCAGTTGAGCAATTGAGAATGCCTAGCCTGGTATCGACTAGTCCACCTACAGTGCACAGATCCTGCGAAGTGCGCATCTTGCAAAGGTCTTTTGGCGAGGCGTGGCGCTCTATCCGACGCATGGTCATCAGCTCTTCAGCCGCTGACAAGCCTGGGCAGACTACCGAATTCTTCATGCCTCTGAGCCATGTACAAGTCAGCCGTACGACGGCTTCAGGCTTCATTTTGCTGAAGTGGTCAGACACTGGTCAGGAGAGATCCAGCAAAACAGATGGGAACTACCATCCACTGTTCACTTACATCTACGACAGTAGCAATCCAAACATAGGTCTTGGCATCCAATTCCGCTTACAAGAGGCAGTGGATGAACTGGAAAAGGTTGTTCTGGGTTTAAGCACAAAGCCTGCATTCACCTGGTCTCAGGCCAAAAGCTCAGGCCATGTATATGAGGTCGCTGACATTGCGCCGGACGAGAAACGCTACAAGGCGGTGATGGTATGTCGAACTCGCGCGGATTGGAAGCAGTGCAGTCTACATTACCTCTTTAGGGATATGGACTATCTGTATGACCATTCTAATCTCCGTGTGAGGTTTCCCCGTGCATTATCCGCCACTTATATATCATCACACGTTGACCAGTTGTACCGGGCTGATCACCGAGTGTTTTTCTCTCACTGCGAAAAAGAGCTGAGGGATACGACAGTGGAGTTCAATGAAGAGAGCGTACTGATGGCGTTCATGTCCTCGCTTGCATCAACATACAAGCTGGTCTTCTCCAGAAGAGCCACATCCCTCATGACCAAAGACAAACTACTAATTCTCGGTCCTAAAAAGTCGGTTAAAGGAGACTCGCAAGTGCAGCTATGGCGCGACGGAAATACCATTCGTCTTGCTTCGCGTTGGGGCGACCATATAATGGACAGGTGGCTCACAATGACCATACCGACATCAGAACCATCCAGAGCAGGAAATCAAGTCAGCTTCTCCCCAAGCAGCTACTCACGGGGGATGGTCCTCAACATGACAAAGATTGCATCAGGGGCAGCCAAAAATTTAAATAGGGAGCACAAGACGGGGCCAATTACCATCACCTTTCCCAATCTAAAAGGTATGTCTTCCTTTTCTTAGAGAAACGACGAGGCTGAGATAATTCAGACCGGGAAGAATTTGTTGCGGTCATAACGGACAACCACCTGAAGTAGACAACAAAGCTTACAGGATCAAGTTAAGGCGTTGTATCTGGTGCGATAATTGCGTGGGACCGATAATCCAAGATCAACAGTTATAGCAAAAGGAGCATGTGCTGTGCGGGCCACGTCCCCACCAGGAGGACGAGGATAACCATGGATCTCACAAACCCAATTTGGACACAATATACCAGGCAACCCAAACAATAAAAACATACAGTATATAGTACGAGAGGCAGCATTTAGCAACCAAGATAATTGAATGAACTAAAAAGGATATAAAAAGAGTAGTCACGCCCGGGATCGAACCGGGAACCTTCTCGGCGCCTCAGTAGAGGAGAAACTCACTTGATGTGAACGAGAAATCATAACCATTAGACCACGTGACTGGGTGATGGGAAAATCGACCGGATTTTGGCTTACGAAGTAGCCAACTTCACCCCACGTTTATCACGATCTGGGAACTACACTGATGTTCATATTCCACAAACTGTCATGGCAGAGCATGGGAGCCGTGTTGAACAAACAGGGAACGATAACTGCAAATACTCTTCATATATAAATTATGGAGGGGTTGCCATGCACTGGCCATATCTGATCGCGGCGCTACCAACCAAGAGTGTAATGGAATGTTCGACTGTTACACCTCACATCCATACACCGTCTAGCCGCTAGCCAGAAGGATATCCTAGGTACATATAAATCTGGATATATAAGAGTATCCAGACTATCTGTTAGCTAGTCAGTATGTATTGAACAACCTATCAGATGACAACAAACAAGAAAAACCGGGGAGAAGCCAGGTCTGTGCTGCAATGCAACAGCAACATGCAACATCTCCATCTCCGCCTCCAAACAATATGCGCTGATCGCTTCTCGTGCCGGAGAAGAGAAACAAAGATATCAGCACTCGCGAGCTTGTGATAAGAGCAACAGACTGTAGATCACTCGTCCGTGTTGGTGAATAGGATACATCGTCCATGTAGTTAGTCACTTTTTATTGTACCCCGCTTTGATCATGCCGCTCATCTGGAGATCCGCACGAACACCATATTCTACCTTCAGAACCTGCAGAACCCGCCCAGCGGGTAACTGTATAATTCTCCTGACGGAACCGGGCAGAATATCTGTAGGCGCTTGATTTCAAAGCTAATTTTTGATTATAATTATTAACTAGCATCCTTCCCGCCGCGCAAGCCAGTCGCTGATTATCATTTCATTTGTCATAGCTAACTATTGCTCATCCTCCGTGACTCAATTCAAGGCGCGTCTATCCGGTTCCTTCTAGCGGATGACCTGTGAAGGATGGCTCAAATCATGTATTCTTCAGCGGGACCCCCCAGATCGTCTCAGTCAGTTAGTCGCCCGGGTGATCTCTCCCCAGTGTTCTTGTCGCCGACGCGTGCGCCTTGCACGTGCGAGCCTCATGACCCATGGGCAAAGGCTGAGCTCTTATAACGCGAGGCTTGTTACCAACTGCCCCCCAGGGCGTTTGTTGAGATGTGTCCTGTTTTCCTCACCATGATTAGTGCTTGCCCTGTTGGCAAGCCTTGGGATCATTCTCGTCGAGGAGGAACTGACTGAAATACTGGGTATTTTGTTGTTGCCTGGGTTGCTCCTGTTTTCTGTTTAGGTATCGATCTATCCATTGGTATTTATAGTCTGTCCTTGTCCGTTGCTATCCGGTTCCTAACAGATTCATCTACTCTATAGTTATAGTTCTAGTTGCTCTTACTTTGTGTTGATATGCCACACTTAGTTCACCATCGACGACGCCACTCCTGGCCATATTGCGGCCCTGGGACGCAGCTACGTGAACGGCGAAACTTGCCGCTCATCATCGCTGAGCAGCAACGCCAATTCGAACAGCAGTTCTTGACACCCGTGGGATCTGAGGATTTGCTCGAGGATGATGCCGCATCGGCGGGTATCATTCGTTCCAGAACTGCCCGAACCCATCGACGTTGGTACGCTCCGTGGGATTCAGCTTCGCCTGGTGCCCCTTCGCAGGTCACAGGCCATCATGCCGGATCGGGATCGGGGTCCCTCCGGAAAATGATCCGTCCACCCCTGGATAAGGCGCGATCACTCTTTGTGCTGCCGACCACGACTACTACTGGAGAAAGTGTGCTCGTTTCATACTGGATGCCCCAGGAAGCTCCTGTTCTACCACCTTCAGGTTCGATTGCTGAAAGGGGAAGAATTGCTGATGTTAAGACCGGAGCTGGATACCTGTCAGTTGAGCGATATCATCGACGATGCCATTCGGAGCAGCCTCGGTCGTGGAAAAGGCCCAGCGCTGCGTTGTGGCCGCTGGAAGAGGAGCAATAGCTTGTTTACACTGTCTGTTAGTCTGTGCTATTTTTTATTGATTATATCTCAGTGCTTGTTTTGACAGTTTTTTAACGCATTGCATCGCGAGGGTTGATTTCATGGCGTTGAATGGGCATTCTGCATGTGATGAGCTTTGTTGTTGTTGTCGGCGGCTGCTTATTTGACTCAACAGTATAGCAAGACCGGTAGGTCATACCAAGACTAGATAATGAAGAAAAGGACGGTCTTCGGAGCAAGACTCGTCGCAGCATGATCCATGCCCGTATGAATCCCAGTAGTAATCCCATTCTCCTTGTGCTCGGAAGCGCGTGCCGGCCAGCCCTCTTGGCACGGGGCACGTGAAGGGCCATGATGTCATTGGTCGAGCTCAAGAGCCTCAAGTGGGCCACTGGGCGGAGTCCCAATTGGGAAGGCCGTCTGAGAGTCTCTGTGTGTCGGTCGCTGTGTTGTTGGTCTCGCATTCAACACCATCCGCAGCGCATCGCCTTCCCTCTAATTCCCTCAAGTCATTCCATCGAGGCATTTTCATATATCCCGCAGTTGGACCGTTATAATCTGAGCAGGGATCATGTTTCAGATAAGAGCCATTTTCACGCGGTTGCTATTATAAGCAATCCGTGAGTGTATTCTCTCCGGTTCGCGGTAGCCTGGAGAGGGGAAAGAGAGAGAGACAGACCATGGTGGAGATCAGCACTAGCTGAGACTAACACTTGGGAAAACACCTCCTGTGAGCCGTAAGCCCTATGTCCCGTCTCTAGTCCGGATTCGAACATCATTTCCTATCCTACCTGCTTAAGTCCGAGCGATCATTCCTGTCTGCAAGGTGGGGGCTGAATTCTCACCCGTGCTGTCGCTTCGTGGGAAGAATTCTGGAAATTGTCTGGAATGCCCCAGAGCTGACAGCTCACTCATGATCGAGACAAAAACAACGAGGACGAACATTCCAACTACCTATCACCAAAGGACACACAATCAATTTCCGACGGGCGCGCCCGAACAGCGGACAGAAACAAGGCAGCCTTGTGGACGCTGCTGCAGTGGATCTAGCGGTGAAAATGGAGCCTCTGGATGGGTCATTCCCCGGTGACAGGCACGCTGATTGGCGGGCTCGTGAGGCATAGGGCAGACGCGTGGAGATAACTGGAGATCCTCACCGACTGGCCCATCATTCAGCTGCCGTCCGTGACTCAAGAAGGGGCCATTTGAGCCCTATCGATGGAGCCCCTCGGTGCTGGCATTCTTTCATTCGTCCCCTCGGGCTTCCCGGCAGGGGGCCCCATGCCCCGGATAGGGCCAGTGCTGTTTTGATAGGCTGATGGGTGGGCTTCCAGATGTGCTCGGAATGAGCACGGAAGGAGGGGACGATGGAACATAAATACGCTCATTTCCCCTGTTTTTTTAGGATGCTATATCCTCCTTTTACACGAGTTTATCCCACTCTTCTCTTATATCTCCTCCTCGAGGATAATCATAAAAGAAATGAACAACGACCCCCAGACTTCCGCTCAACCAAACACACTCAAGCGGGCTCTTTCTCAATCCACTACTTCATCCACCTCATCAGCCACCACCAACTCCCACGCTACAAAGACCAGGCATCACAAGGCAAGCCGTCTGTCCAGCGTAAAACAATTTCTCCGGTCGCGCTCCCACTCTCCGACCGCGGCTTCTTTCCCTTCGAATCGCTCCTCTCCATCATCTAGCTTCGACATTCCTCGAAGCATTCCTGCGAACTCTACTCCTCGTCGCTCTGCGAGCCCCGTCTCCACCATGTCTCCTAGCAGAGTCTCCACCGACGATGACAACCACAGCGCAACTTACAAGCGCGTATCCTCCAGCCACACCCGCCGAAGTGGCCACGATTACCGTCGTTACAGCGGCACAGTGAACCACTACGGTCGTCACTCGAATGACTGGCTGTTCGGAGGCTTCAGTCTGCGGGATACCGTTCGAGATGGAGTGGATCGCCTGAGACACCATCATGCCAAGGATTGAAACTCGAATATTCTGCACGCTTATATCTGATGGACTGTTATCCATTCCTGGGTATTATTGCGTTTCATATTCCGACAGATGATTCTCTAAGGTCGCATTAGTGGCCGTCCACCATACAGACTTTCAAAGACCCTGGAATCTCTCCGCCGTTTATATCAAGGATCAAATTGGGGCCAATCTGGCAACATATTGCCAGCCAACCTTTTGGAGGTTTCAGGAAGGAGAAAATCCACGCACCGAGTCGCAAAAGGCTCACTCACGCGTCATGCTTGGATGGATTTGTCTCACGAAAGGCTGTTGAATTGGTCACACCTTATCAGCACGAGAACGCTGCGCGCGTCTGTTCTGTTCTGATCGATTCGATTCGGATCTCTTTTATGACATGTTACGAACTTATACCCGCTATGCCATTTGTTTGGTTTCGATTATATCACTTTTATTGTGTTATTCAATCTCATTAATAACGATTTTCACTTCTCTAACCTTCTGTTTCGTAGACAAAGTAACAGTTCCTTGTAATCGCAGTCCACAGTAGTAGCATAATCAATCCTATTTACACTATATATCCTCATCAATTCTCTACTATCCACAACAACACCATCTACACACCATCCTCACCACCCTTCCTCCTTCGGATCAGAACTGTGTCCGAGCCCTCCCCAGAGGTAACATCATACCTCACCAACAACCGCCCAAGCAACAACTTAATCTGAACAGCCGTAAACCATCGCCCCGGGCAAGCATTGCGCCCATACCCGAAATGCAGCGACGTCTCATTCACAGACACATAGTGATATTTACCAGCTGCAGTAGTAGCTGACAACCCACCCTGATTTCTCAGCCGATGAAACCTCAACCCATCAAACACATCCGGGTTCTCAATATACTCCGGATCGCAGCCAACATGGAACACCGGCGCAGCGATATGTTCTCCTGCATGGAGTGGCGTGCCGTCGGGGAGAGTAAACGGTTCCAGGACTTTTCTTTCGAATGTGACTATCATACCAACATTATCAGACCGATAAGGAAAAAAGCTGCCTGGAAGGCACTATGGGACGGGAAGGGAAGGGAAGAAAGACGATAATTAGGGTTCAAGTCCAATTGAGATCTAACACACTCATCTGCAGGTCTGCCGATGTAGACTCCCAACTAATTAATGTGCCGAGACAAAACTGGCTCCTCCTAAGCAAAGGCAGATACTCCCTTGTGTAACACATCAGGATGGTATGGGCAGTATCTTGACGAAAGAAGGAACCCCACTGATGCTGTTCGCTCGAAGGGAGATATCATGCCCCTCATGGCTGAATCATCCACCCATCTGGCTATTATACTCTAGCCGATACATTCCATCCGCTGGAGCATTGGAGGGCTCATAGGGCTGACCAGTGAGTATGGCGTTTGCAGCCTTCGCAAACTCGCGGTAGGTGTACTCCTGACAGTCATGGTCAAAAATCCAGCTTGGATGCGGAGGAGTAACGCCACTGAGATCCTCCCGTAAATCTTTGCAGGTGGTCTTCATCATGGATTTCAAAACTAGCGGTGCCCCGCGTTGGATCACAGACGCTCGCTTGTGTCTATCGAAAAGGTCAGCCGTTACTGCAAGGGATGGATTGTCGCCTCGAGGGTCGATCAGCATACCTGATCGCCATCCCGACAGACAAAGTCAAAGGAACGTCTTGTTTTCCGCTTAGCTCCAGTGCAATTGCTAGGACGGCACCATCTTCGATTGCCTGACTAGCCCCTTGGCCACTAGATGGAAGGGCGGCGTGGGAGGCATCGCCGATAACCAACATCCTTCGACGAGGAGACAACCATGTCTGCATGGGCTCCCTTATCACCAACTTCTGATCGACATACCAACCGCCCTTCCCCTTCCGAATGAGTGGCTCCAGCTGCGGCCGCACAGGCCAATCCTTGATAGTGTCAAGAACATTCTCAACAACGTCTATACTACCATCCCACCCCTCTTCCGCGGCGTACTCATTCTGGGCGTGTTAACTAAAAGCTTCCATATAGATAATCTGGAACAAGAGAGCACCTACCGCATGGGTACAGTACCAGAAAAGCTCTCTTCCTTTTCGCCCTCTCCACAGTGCGAAGTGGATATCATTCGATACCCAGCCAACTGTCTGATCATATTCCTCAGCGTTATCAAGGGCCCATCGGGTTGCAGGATCGGCCGCTACCGCATCCGTATTTAAGCAGCCTCGGAATGCGGACCAGCCAGTCTCCCATGAAACAAGCTGTTCCCCAGTGATCTTCTCCCTGCCCTTACTGTGCGCACCTTCTGCACAGAGGACGCAGTCTGCTGCAATGCGCTTCCCATGGACAACAACGCCTCCTTCATAGTCCGTCTCCCAGTAGTCAGTCACAGGGGAGTTCAGACAGATGTCTATCCCGAGCTCGCGCGCATGCTCATACATGACCGTAACCAATGTGCCTCGATTGAGGGTATGTCCGTCACCACGGTTATACCCACGAAGCTCAAACTCACCCAAGTCATAGCCTGTATACTCGATAACCTTGATCTTCTCGATAAGAAATTGGAGAGGTAGCATTCGCTCGTGTACAGCCCCGTCGCCCCATTTGGAAGTGACACGTGAGCCGTTCGCCCCAATGGTAATGCCATCACCCTCTGTTTCGAGATCCGATGAGCTATAAGTTTCGAAGCAATGGTATATTCCGACACTTACCTACACCTTTGACTACCGGGGATCTTTCGAAAAGGGTGACCCTGTGGCCTTTCCGATAACACTCAATAGCCGCTGTTAGGCCGGCCACACCGAGGCCAACAATAATGACATGAATTCCGGAGGAGTTAGGCGGTGCAATTCCATTCGGGCCAATTCCAGGGGTGAAAGTCATGTTGTTTGGGAAGACATGGCATGGGCGGATGCAACGACCAACTGCCAAAATCAAAGTATAATAATGTCCACAGGAACACCACTTTTCCATTATTCCACGGTGCATGAGCCTAGTCCTATACTGAAATTAGCTTTGCATAATGCGTTATTCGACTCGTACTCCTACAGTCAGATCGTGAATGCCGTGGAAACCGCATACAACGGGACACCAGTTGTGACATCCCCGTTTGTCCCTTTCATTAAGTACCTTCTAAACTTGGATATATTGGCCGCAAGATCATTTTGGGCAAATGAGTTTGCCGATTTGGCAGCAATTCCGTTTCCAGCCAATGTTCCCCTAGGCCATATTCCCCGGAAAGTCGAGCGGTATGTCCATAGCTTTTGTCTTCACAGATGCAACGAGCATGAAATAACTCTCTCGACTACATGCCGCCTCGCATGGGCCCTCGTAGTGGCCCGCTATACAAGATCATTGGATGTCATTTTTGGGGTAACCGTAACGGGTCGCAACAGCTCCGAAATAGCTGGCATTGTCGGGCCTACGATCACCACGTTTCCCCTACGCATCTCTATCCAAAGTGGCGAGAAAGTTCATACTCAATTGATTCGTCTACAAAAGCATGCACTAGACATGATGCCTTACGAGCATTTTGGGATTCACAAAATGCGACAATGCGGTTCTGAAGCCGTCAGTGCTAGCCAGTTCCAAAGCTTGCTCATTGTCCAGCCAACAAGGACGCATCTGCCCAAAGCACGTTCTCATAGCCTACTGGAACTTACGGAAAAAGACACATTGGAACAACGGATTGACGCTAGTTTGGCGACCCAAGTTCTTACGATTATATGCGAATACGCAGAGGACACTATGAAATTACGGGGTGTTTTCGATCCTGAAGTAGTCCCTCCCGACAAAGTCAAAGGATACCTGCATCAGATGAGCAGATTTGTGAACATGATCCTTAGTTCGTCATCAGATACTGTGGGGGGTTTACTGCAGAAGGCCACCGAATACATCGACCCTGGGGACCTGAATGAGGAACGCCAAATACTTGATGAAATAGAACGAACGGCTCAAACGCTTCTGGGGCAAAACATTCCGCTGAGGGCAGAATGGGCTATTCCTATCGATACAAACACACCAAAACTAGCCTTATTTGTCGGGTTTGATGGCGGCTCAGGTGTTAACCCTTCGTGTGTCTTCAAGCTCCCGGACAATGATACTAGGGCCCGCTTGCATCAGGCTATGGCACAGCTTCAAAGCACTCTCTCGGATGCAGTGATGCCCTCTATATGCCTTCCAGTACATGTATCACATGAGTCAATTGGCTTCTCCAGCAGAGCTGATTTGCAGAAGGAAGCATCAAAGCTGCCGTTGGAAACTTTGGAATCATACATGTCTCCTCAGGGACCCAGTATCGTCATGGAAAAATTCATCTCCAACATACAAGGTTACGTCGCATAATGGGCGTTGTCTTGCATATTTACATAAATGATGTCGGTGTCCACGAGAGCTTCTTTGCCCTAGGCGGTGATTCAATTCTAGCAATGCAAGTCGTTGCACAATGCCGTGATGAGAATATCAATATCACTGCTCACGATATTTTCGACGCCAAGACAATACACCGTATTGCCTTGAGGGCGTCTCCGGGGTCTAAGGACAAGACTGCAGTCATTCAGGATAGGCCATTTTTTCCTAATAGATATCAGGACGTTGCATCATTGGAAGACGATTCGAAACAGTTGAATAAGCTACCGAGATCTGCCAAGGTAGAGGACGTGTATCCATGCACTGATCCGCACAAGGGACTGCTTCGGAAAATGAACTCCTCGTTCCTTCTCTCTTACACAATCTGGGAGGTTACTGCTAACGGAGTCTTGATTGACATTGAACGCTTACTTTTGGCTTGGGGCTTAGTTTCTAAGCGCCATGCTGCGCTGCGAACGGTCTTGACGGAAGTTGATGGTATCGAATACCATGTTGTTCTGGATAAATGCCCCACAGAAGCTAAGGCTTTACCGCAACTGAGTTCCCATGATCTCGCTGCCGCTCTACGCGAATCACGCATAGAGATTCAGCAGAGCCAAGTTACGCCCTACAGGTTCACGGTCTACCAGTCTGATGCTGGGCAGGTTCTTTGCAAACTTGAAGGCAGCCACGCCTTTCTTGACGCAAGCTCGGTGCTGATTATTCTCCATGAACTTTCCTTAGCCTATCGCGGATTACCTTTTCCCACCCCAGCACCACCATACCGCTCCTGGGTGGCATACCTTGACAGTTGGAAAAGAAATTGTCAGCATCTCGATTATTGGCGGGACAAGCTCAGCGGATTATCGCAATGTCTTTGGCAAAAGCAGTCCATGGATCGTCTTTGCCGGGACAATTGCGCTGCTTCTCAGCTCCAATGCGTAGTCAACCCACTCGTCGACACCGAGATTCTGCAACGCTTCTGCAGCAGGTATGAAGTGACAATGACAGTGTTACTCCAACTATCGTGGGCACTGGTGTTGCAGGAATACTGCCAATCAAACGACGTCTGTTTTGGCACGACTATGTCAGGACGCGATGCACCGGTTGATGGAGTTCAGGACATGGTCGGTTCAATCTTCAATGTTCTTCCACGTCGGTTTCGTCTGAGCGCAGGGTCCTCTTTCTTAGAGACACTCGAGTGGAGCCAGAAAAACACTCTCGAGGACAAGTCACACCAGTTCTGCTCACTCGTGGACCTTGAGGATCTATTGCTACCAGGAAACCAGAATCAACCACTGTTCAATACATGTTTTTCAGTGGAGAGCGCATTGTCCAATGGTACAGGAAAGCTTTCCTTTCGACCGATAGAGACGCATGAAGAGACACATGTATGTACATGGGCCATAGAACTTTTAGCAGACAATGCTGACGTGGCTGGCTTAGAACGATATACTTGTTGTTGTGACCGCTCAGCCGGACAAGACTGAAGTTCAACTTATGTACTGGTCGCATCTGATGAAAGAAGAACAAGCCATGGAAGTTACTGAGCTGCTTCGAAAATATTTACTAACGATTGTGGAAAACACTCATCTGCAAATATCTGACCGTTCCACCCCGCACAATTCCATCAGTTCAGCTAGTAGCTGAGCATTGTCATTGTGAAAAAGAAGTATTGTTCTGCATAAGCAAATACATATATTTCCTCAAAGCTTACATTTACGCAAGCTATTCCTCCAAGACTAAGATAGTACAAGCCATTCATGATTAGTATACATGATATATACTACGCCTGTGGTTCAGCTGAGAGTATCACTATGACCCTGTCCAGGCAACCTGATTCCTAGATCGCCACCCCCTATCTATCAACATCGCCATCCTCACTCATCCAAAATCTTCTACCACAAGTAGGAACTACTTACCAGTTAATTATAAACCGGCCAATTAAGCCCCCATAAACCCGCGCCACCCCTACGCAGTATCCCACGCCGAGATCTTCAATACTCCAACCGAGCTGAATAGAAATCCATACAGCCAATAATCACTCCCTCGTGCCTGAACCCTACGTAAGTGGAGGGGTTCTTCAGCCAGATAATAAGTAGTATATCACTACTACAGTACTATTCTAGTATACGTATCTAATGCCACAATCGATCACTGCAGCTCCGCTCCACACCGTCCAAACACCGAGATCCAAATCCCGATCTATTGATCATCATCACTTATGGATCCAGTCGACTAAATCCTGCTACTACACCAGAATTGTCCAAGGAATAAAAAAAATCTTTTTATCATTTCCCCTACGGGTGTAGTCAGTTTCTTTTGACTTATCCTCCGTCGTCATCGAACGCTATCGGTCTAACTTCGTACTTATCTCGGGGGCATTTCTGCGCTGCGTGTGACTGACTTGAGTGAGTATTGGTGCCTGAGTGGGGACCTTGATATAGAGTAATAGTATGGTGGTAGTATAGTTATTAATATGAGGGTTTTATAGGGATCGGTGCTGGGATTGTGCGTGATTTCTTTTCCTTTTTCTTCTTCCTTTTTTCTTTTTCTTTTTTTTTTTTTTTTTTTTTTTTTTTTTTTTTTTTTTTTTTTTTTTTTTTTTTTTTTTTTTTTTTTTTTTTTTTTTTTTTTTTTTTTT
>NW_020798754.1:63091-124471 GCF_003344945.1 Aspergillus welwitschiae | reverse complement strand
TTTTTTTTGGCACTCATCTTTACTCCTTCCCCCGAAGCCCAGGTTCCCCTCAATCCCCCAGATCTATTCTGCACCTACTACCCCCGCCGAGGCTGGAGAGCTGACGTGTACTTCAAAAGAGGTCCGGGAAAGAAAGTGATGCTGAGCTGTTAAATCATTCACCAAGCTCATTTTTGCCTAAGCTAGAGGCACCAACCTACTCTGGAGTCAAGGAGTAAGCTTGACCCCTCCGTGACAGTCCATTTCCCTGGCTAGCGGGCCCCCTTCTATGTTGACTTATATTCGCATTCGACTATTTACTGGAATGATTCTTTCAATTAGGGATAGAGCGAACAATCACCAAGTTACGATGTTAGCTTTGAAGAACAACAAAGGCTCTGAGAAGCAGCAAAGTACCGCCATGTAGAGGTTCAATAGCGATGCCAGCCCCACACGCTGTTTGCCTTTTTGATCACTGCCTCGTCTGTTTCACGCGATTTAAGTCGAGACGGATGCGGCCCTCTTTCCATTGTTAACTATTAATTTCTTAAATTTAGAGCCCCGCAGAGGCCTGTGGTAATCTTTTTATCTGGTATTCAGGCTATGTGATGAGAAAGCTGCCGAAGTGACACTTGCTCGGGCCTTCCGGACCTGCTTATGGTATTTAGCTCAGGAACACTGTAATACGCACCTTGGAGGGTGCTTACTGTGTGTTCGTATGTATTTTTATAGATCGGTACGGGCTTCTATAAAATCCTATAAAATCCCACAGCGAATCAATGTGGCTTATTTGTATGACATCTGCGAGCCGGTCTTATCTCTGCTTCTCAGGCAGCACGGTGTTATTGGTTCTCTGCAGACCAAAAATAAAAATAAAGACAAAATAACCATATGACGGTGGGAGACTCATTTCGGACGCCTCAGAAGGGCTACACGCCGCAGTAGTACATATATGGCCCGCACATGTTAGTACTACGTTGTACGTAGAATATGATGAAGATGATTGATTGTAAAACGAGGGGAGGACCTCGCAACTAACAAGATGATATTACACAAAGCGGAACATGTAGGCAGAATAGATGACGTTCGACCACAGCAGGGTTTAACCATATAGCCGCGCAACAGTCAGGTAACGGCTGCGAAATGCCCAACTAGTTCCATGTGGTATATACATTCTGGTGGCAAACCCCTTAATCGTCTCCGTCATTCTCTTACTGCAGTGGCTGTTAGGTGCCGCGGAGTTAACGGACAAGAGAGTACACTACGGAGTTAAGAATGTAGTAATCTCCGTCTCAGATCTATGAGGCAATAAAAACACGGCAAACGCAGCTTTTAAGCGTAGCTCCCAACCACACCAATACTCTCACCTCAATCTTATAGCTGGAACTATACCTCCGGGTTACTTCTGGAAATGAATATATCGGCTCAGGATCCTTCCCTACGCGAGACGAATTGGCCTGCTGTGGCTGGCTATGTCGCCGCGCGCAAGGACACTTATCCGTTCATCGATCCCGCCAAAGCCGACCTGACGGGCAAGTCGGTCTTGATTACGGGCGCCTCCAAGGGCATCGGTAAGGCCACCGCGATCAGCTTCGCCATCGCAGGCTGCTCAAAGATACTACTGGCCGCTCGTTCGGACCTGGCCGACGTCGAGACAGCCGTCCACGACGCTGCTATAAAGGCAAATCGGCCCCAGCCATTAGTGCATTCCCTGAAGGTGGACGTAACCTCGGAGAACTCTGTACGAGCAGCCGCTGAGACTGCGGCAGATGTGCTCGGCGGCAGCCTCGACGTCCTAGTGAATAACGCCGGATACTTGGAGGAGTGGAAACCTATCGCCGAGTCCGAGCCGAGCGAGTGGTGGCGGACTTGGGAGGTCAACATCAAAGGCACCTATCTCGCCGCCCACTTCTTCATACCGATGCTGCTAAAGTCGCAGACCAAGACCATCATCAACATCAGCAGCGGTGGTGCCCACGTTATGTTTCCCGGTGCGTCAGCCTACCAGACGACCAAGTTCGCCCTCTGCCGCCTCACCGAATTCATGGACAATGAATACTACCAGCAGGGTTTGATCGCCATCTCGCTCCACCCGGGCGCCGTGAAGACCGAGCTGGCCATGAACATGCCTCCAGAGAGGCAAGTCGTTCTGACCGATACGCCGGAGCTGGCTGCCGACACGCTGGTCTGGCTCGCCCGTGAGCGACGCGACTGGCTCGCTGGCCGATTCGCCTCGGTGAGCTGGGACATGGAGGAGCTGGAGCAGAAGAAGCAGGACATTCTCCAAAGGAACTTATTTAAGTTCCGCGTGGTGATTTGAGTCGGGCGGTGCACCCTCTAAGTAGTAGTCTAGATATATTTGTTGATTACGACCATTCTTTCATTACATAATACGTTCGAAGTTATATATCGTGTGGATCAGATATTGCTACTTTATCTTTCTCTGATCTTCTTTCACATACTCTGATGTGTATATAAGAACTGAATTACTTACATCTGAGTTCTCGGCATGCAGTGGACTCATATCTTTCCCGTTCTCGCTGATGTAAAACAGTATAATATTAACTAGACTCTAGGTTGAATCGATGGTCAGTCAAGATATTTTCCACGATAGTTTTTGGAGTAGTATCACTAGAGTTGTGTAAGCAGATTCATAAGATTGTTAGATGAAACACTTTCCTTGCTCATTTCATCCTCACAAAGATCAACAATATCCTTGAGATCTTTCTTTTCTTTTCACTCCTTGGACTGGTCTACCAAGCAGTATTAGTATTAGAAGGTCTGTCTGAGGTGGAAGAGGTCAGGTATATTACCTCAGATGGAGAAGAAGAAAAAAAAAAAAAAAAAAAAAAAAAAAAAAAAAAAAAAAAAAAAAAAAAAAGAAAAGAAAAGAAAAGAAAAGAAAAAAGAAAATTGTTACGGAAAGTTGTTATTCAGGATTGAGGAACACAAAATAAAAAGGTTTATCAAATGTATGAAACTTGTCATAACTTTACGATGACGACCACATAAGTTCTCTCCATCCTTCCTCCTAACTTGCTGTCCGCAGAAATTACAGCAATCTATTCTTCCCTCAAACGGTACTATATAGTAGAGCCCCATCAGTTTCAGGGAAACCTTCTGGGCTTTACCAGAGGCTTAACTCTAATAACCCAAACTTGGCGACATTCCCACCTGTAGTCCAGGGTTTATTGGCTGCCGGTCACAGAGAAATCTATAGCAACACGGTATTCGATGCATGAGCCGAATGTCACCATCTGTGGCTATATCGTATCGTAAAAGATATAGAGCAGTTCCTATCTGATTGCTTGGTCAATACCCAGATAATAGGCCCGCCACATATACTCAATCACTGAACAAGCCTCCCAGTCTGCGGATCAATTTTCTGTCGCCCTTTAAAATCCACTCTCAAGGACTTGGTACCGCTTTGAATCAACTGCTGAAACCAGTCCGGAGCTCCTCGCTGTATAGCTTCAGTCAATATATATTCTTTCTTAGCCAGGTGAAGTCGGTTTTACTCACCAAGCCGGCAAAATAGCGAAAAATTCCTGGAAGATAGACTGTCTGGCTCAAGCCACTGTCGAGTATATCCACGATGGCATCTACGACAGTGTCGACATGAAGAAGAGGCATCAGAAATCTAGACTGGTTCGTCTCGCCTTTGAATAGTGGTGTTTTGGTGAAGCTCAGCACAGCAAGCGAGGTGCGGACCTTTGGTGCGTTCTGGGCTCGGAGCTCTTGGGCAAGACACTAGTTGAACCAGAGGCGACAGATGATCAATATATTGCAGACTCGGAAGGGAAACAGAAGACAGTGGACTAATGTACCTCATGAAATGCAATCAATCCAGCTTTCGACGCTGCGTAATCAGCAAGCCCTGGCGGCGGAATATAAGCGCTAACCGAGGCCACATTAAAAATATGTCCATGGTTTCGTCGGATCATAGCCGGTAGAAATTCCTTAGACAGAAGAAATGGGGCCAGCAAGTTCGTTTTCAGGGTTATGCTGTTGTCGCTGTAGGTACCCTCAGCGACTGTTCGCCCGCGTGACAGACCGGCATTATTCACTGCATGGAAATTCGGTTAACTAGACAATTCTTGAATAGAGTTGCTGCTAAACTTCACTTACCTAGCACAGATGGGTCACCAATATCGGCTTTGATCTTTTCGCACACACTTGCAATCTCTTTCTCATCGCTCAGGTCACATTTGTGGTACAGGATGCGATCATTCTCTGCGTTAGGGGTTATTAACGATGTTCTTGTGCGAAAAAGAGCTGCCGACTCAAGGTTACTCAGAGTACCAACCAGGCTTGTACGTCAATGGGATGATGTCCAATACGACAACGCGTGAGCCCAATGCAGCTAGACGTTGAGCAACCCCTGCTCCAATACCGCCGCTTCCTCCGGTCACGACGACCAGCTCTTTTTTCCAGTCCCAGGTATGATCTGTAACCCAATTGTTCAGACACTTGGAAGTTAACAACTCGTTAAGCCACAGGAGGACACTGGCTGTTGCGGCAATACGGATGAGTTGTTCGTATGGGGCCAGAAAGCTGAATTTTGTCGCCAGGTATAGTCCTAGCACCGTGGTGAGTGGACGAAAGATTGTCTTCCGTAACCCAACTATTATCGGATCAATGTAAAGGCCTTCACGAGGAAGGAAGCCGGGTTTAGCCATTGTCGTCACGTTTTATTTGGAGAGGGGGGGGGGGGGGGTAAAAGAGAAGCCGCACAATTATTTAATGAACGGAGCTTGAAACTGCCCGTGTAGCCTTATACAATCTTGATATCTATTGGGATTGAGTCAATACCAACTAGGTAGACTGTCCCTTTCACCCCGCATGTCCGGGTAGATTCCAGGTTCGTGATTGTTCCGGGATGGACCCGGATCGGATCCATCCGCCTGGCGGTTGCCCGTGCCTCATCATCATAGGCAGAGGCATTCCGAATGGAATAGCTAAACTTAAAATTGAGCGATACTTGTGGTATGGAGGCTTACAAACACATCTCATTGTTGAGACCCTATGTTATATGAAGATTCGAAACGGTGCCAGAGACCTCCACGAGGGCCTGGGGCATCTCGACAGTCAATCATGCAGCTTGTCCAATTGAGACTCCCAATAACAAGCAGGTGAATCCGAGGTAAGTCATACGGTTAATGCGGAAGACACCGTATGCATTACACAATACCATTATCGGTGAGAGCAAGTAACAACCTTCTAATCGGTATCCGGCCTATTCTTTTTCTTTGTGCTGGAACACTGACGGTTTTCTGGATACTCAATTTCCAGTTTGTAGATATCTTGAGACACTTAAGACATAACTACAACGAAGTGTGGATGACAAATCCAAGTTATTGGACTCTCAAAAAGCATTCTGTGACACTACGCCGATATATAATTGGGCAACAAAAACAATTGATGTGGACAGATACAAAATATCAAATAGCTCCACGGACACCAAAACCGGACAAACTGCATCAAGATGCAAAACAGATTGATCTCTGCTCCCTTCTTCCCGAATAATTTCGGCGAGTCTACTTGGTCAACATGCTGGATTGTACACTGGCCAAGTACCTTTTGACAAGTTCGGGTGACAGATTTCCAGCGTAAGCAAGCTGTGCGATCCCGAAAATTCCGATACAAAGAGCAAGAAACAAGGCCCTGGGTGATAAATGTTGTGATGGCTTTATAGTCTTCTGCTGACAGCTGTCAATATGATACTCACTGGTTCAATCGAATTGGGTCGAACAAAAAGCAAGAAATTGAATTTGAACGCGCAAACCCACCTTGACATTCCAATCGGACCATGTGGGAAACAGACTCCTCCACCAGTAGTGACCTTGGGTCCAGGGATAGGACATGGAGTTCCATTTCTTGTCATTAAGGTACCACTGTAATCTCAATTAGATGGTCACGAAGCTAACTGAAATACATATCTCACTTACTGATACGCAGCCCGCGTTCCAGACACGCTTATTCAATGCGTCCTGTACCCAGTAAACGTAGTCATGCTCGGCTTTGGGCTTAAGTTCGACTGATGAGGCGTCACCATTCAGAACGGGCTTTAGAACACGGAGAGCGTAGTTGATCGAGCTAGTGTTGATGATTAGAGGCTTATCCGGAATATAAGAAAGGAAAGCGGCACAGGAAGGGGGCAACTGGGTTAGAGGTCATGTTAAACCTACTTCTCAGCAGCCATCATCGCTGATGTGTGTCCGGTTGCAGCATTAGGTCCCAGGAGCATGAAGAAGTTGGGAAAGCCACTCAGAACCGAGCAGTTGTAGGCAGCTGGGCCATCGTACTTAGTCCAGTGCTGTGATACACTCTCACCGTTCCGCCCGACCACGTCCATGTATGGGATGAATTTGTTAGTCCTGAAGCCTGTTGCAAGAACAATAACGTCCGCCGGAATGAAGCCTTTGTCTGTCTCGAGGCCTTGTGCAGTGATCCTACCGATCTTTGCGTCAGTTAAAAGGACTTTGTCACTGTGTAGGCTTTGAAGGTATCCGGGGTCAAAGATTCGTCTCTTTTCAGTTGATAATATTAGCGTTCTCTCGACATTTGCGCTTCAATCATAGAAGGAACAGGGAACAGGGAAAATCATACCTTGCATCCTACATCAAAGTCCGGAATCAAGAGATCATGGTATTTCTTCGGACCTGCCTCTCGCATGTATTTCTCTACTTTCATGCGCCGCTTCTCTCGAAGTCTGGCTGCCCCCTTCGTCATCGGAAACAAGCGAAAATCATTCTCAGCAATCACGAAGATGTGAAATCGGTGCAGCTTCATGGCAAAAGGAACGTAGCGGAAGATCCATTGCAGAAGCCGAGGATAGGAGAAGTTTGGGGCTGGGAATATCCAGTGCTTCGTTCGGACAATCTGCGTGAGGGATTTGATCTTTCCCTCGTTGACTAGAGCTGGGACGATCTGTGCAGCAGTACCTGAAGAAGGTCAGACTGACCCTTTGAAAACGAGGAGAAAACGACAGTAGTTGCATACAGCCATTCCCAATCACAACGACATTCTTCCCTTCGAGATCCACGCTATGATCCCACCGCGCCGAATGAAATATACTCCCGCCGAAGTCTGAAGCACCGGGGATATCACAAGGCCGCGGCTCGACAAGCTGTCCTGTTGCTGCAAAGAGGATCTGGCACTCGTGTGTGTATTGGCGTCCCGTTTCCAGTTCGCGTAGGTATAGAATCCAGCGATTTGCATCTTCCCGCCAAACACTACGGACTACTTCCGTGCCAAAGGTCATCGCTCGACGAAGATTGTATGTATCAACCACGTTGTCAACGTACTCTTTGATCTCGGTATTCGAAGGCATAAGCTTCGTCCAGTTGGGGTTCAGTGCAAAGGAAAAGCTGTACAATGCGCTAGGCACATCGCAGCCGCATCCTGCATTGAGTAAGTCGAAGTAATGAAGGACAATAACCAGACTGCCCGAACGAACCTGGATATGTGTTGATGTACCAGGTTCCACCACTCGTGGGATGTCGTTCGAAGAAGCGGATGTCTTCAAGGTCGTACCATCTCTTAAGCGTTGCTCCTAGAGCCACGGCTGACAGGCCGGCGCCAACACAGGCTACCTGGCTATAGGATGGAATATCGGTCTTTGCAGTCATGTTGAGAAAATTATAAGATTGATATATGCACGTTCTTCTCTCGAGTGTTCTTGTATTAATTAATACCGCGTAGGACCTAGTATGAATCCTATGAGGAGAACCGCACTGCATAGGAACCAGCTCATACCGGAACTGTCCCGCAGGCATAGATTCACCCGAGGTAGGGTATGACATGTGCAAGGCAAAGTGCGGAGGCATCCTTGGAAATGGGGTAAAATTGAGAAGTGCGGCACGTGGAGTCTGCTAGTGATGAAATTAGTCGTGTGTCAGAGGCCTCCACCAGTCTATTCATGGTTCGGGTCAGTCCCGGGTCGTGGGGTTTGGGGGTAGATGATCATTTCCAGTAGGAGCCAATGATGCATTTTGCATCCCGGAGATGCTCCGCCTGTGTTGATTAGAGGTCATAGTGCTGCAACTGATGGATCCAGCCATTACCCATCTTTTTAAATCTATTATTCGAGGACTATTGCATGTTCTGATTCATACAATTCCGGAAGTCCACGCCGGCTACCCACAGACAACTGACCCATGAGTACATCTTGCCTTGTCCAAATTAAGTTGCTTAACTACATTTAGAGATAAATTGATTCACAAAAAATTGTCTACAGACTGACTTAACGGAAGCTAACGGAAGGTTTTTAGTGTCAAGGTAAAGTATCAGGAAAATCAAGCCTCGTCAAAAACCCCAAATCATCGAACCCCTGTCCCATACTTCCGGCGTATTCCTCCCAATTGAAGAATGGAGCTTGCGTTAAGTCGTGATCCGGGTGATCAAACGGGGTGTAATGTTGAGTCATGTTATCTGGATGCAGCGAAGCAGCACCAGCAGTCTGACTGCCTGTTTGTTGCATATCAGCGGGCACAGCTTGCCGATACAAAGCTTTGAGGAACTGAAGCGTGTTGTTCGCGGAGCGTTTAACTGTTGCCATTGATTCTAGAACGCTTGTAGCTTCTCTCCAGGCAGCTCGGGCTTTATCCATAGTACATGAATCGAGCATTGATGGGGAGGAGAAAGACATGAGGAGCACTATGGCGGCCGTTGACACATCTAAACCCAGATTATCAGTACGGGTGGGAAGGTAGATAATAATTAGCAAGCGAGGGCGGCATACAGAATCCGTTGTACCACCATGCATCGGTGGCGTTTGTATGGTACGTCTCATGGACTAGGTGCGTCAGGTCAATGGCTGCCATTACGCAAGCGGTGGCGGATTTATTAGCTGTGGAGAAGTACAGAGTGCTCCGGGTTGCGGAACTGTGAGCGGTCCATTCTTCTCTTATGCCATTTCCACCTACAAAGTCGCTTTTGCGTACTTTTTCTGCGTAGAGCTGAGTAAACATCGGACGGTGGAGGAGGAGGTGAAGATGCAAGTATCTGCATATGTGGGTGAGGGATAGCCACCTAGATAGCAACCGGATTGAGAAGAAACGCACCTCGCGTGGAGAACATTTCTCTGTTGGGCGATTGCCTGGTTCAGCTTACCGTCTGAATTGAATTCCGGTGCGTCCGGGTCCCACTTAAGGCATGGAGGAGTACTAGCCTCAAACAAAGTGAGTTCTCTTTCAATTTCAAGGATTGTGTCTAGGCCTCCCAAGATCTTGGTTGACGCCTGTGGTCGATCTTGGCGTGTCCGACTACACCAGGCACAATATACATCGGATAAAATCTTGTCTAAGATGCTGTAGAGTTTAATAGCCTCGATATAAAACGACAGCAGTGACGGTTCTCCCGGCGGATCTTGTCGGGACATCTCGGAGTCATCTGGTGGGGGAAGAGGAGCTAGATGAGTCGTCATAGTAGGTCTGCCATGCGTCATGCTCAGAGTACTGTGGCAGAAATTAGCACGACCTAGTATGTAACCACTAATACTGGCAGGACTTACACATCCATCATCACACAGCCGTGCCACGTTCGGCGTCGAATATCAGATTCCAAGGGCGATAAGCTGGTGAGGATATCCGACTCATGGAGTCCTAAACCCAGGGCAACCCTGCAAGCAACACCAACGGAATGCCAACATCGGCTGGGATAGGGAGAGCTCTGCAAGAATAGCGCTGTTATCAACAGAGTCTGAACTACACCAAGGGTATTAATATCAAGAAAGTCAAGTCCAATAAAGCGCTTGCACCTAAGGAAGAAGGAATTTGCAACAGATTCGACTTCCTCAATATCTGCAAATTGACATCCCAGAGCAAAAATAGCATTCAAGGCAGCATGGAAAACGATTGATTTAGGGCTGGATTCTGCGCCGGAACCCAGTCCAATTCTCAAGTCTGTGAGAGGTATCTTAGGCTCATCCTCAGCACGCCAGAGATTCCGATAGGCTGCTTCAAACGCAGGGCGGTGAAAGAACGGATATAGGGTATATACATGATCGAAAAAGCAGCGGACGAGGTGGTCTGCCAGCGTGCGCGGTGGAAGGGCAAAATCGTCGAACCGATACTCGGTGAAAGTATCATGCAGCGTGCTAGAAGCAAGCTCGGCACCAGAAGAATTTGCTGGCCGTGAAGGCAGCGACTGCCAGGCAAACCTCATGAGTGAAGCAGTGGATGAACTACCATAAAATTGAAATCGGGAGGATTGTTTCCTGCTTTCAGCATCTGGAGCTGTGATCTGGCCCATTCCAGTGACGTGGGCTTCTCCATCGGCGAACAACGGCGATCCATAAGATCCTACATCCGGTGAACACTCTGTAGTCTCTTCTACTGCCAATCTGGACCGGCTGTTTGCGCTTTCACTGCGTGTGGCTAGTACCGGTTGGTCCGGTCGTCCGCCAACCCTGAAACCTGTGGAGGTAGTGGTTCGCTCCTCAAGTTCCCCAAACGGGGTGGGGGCAGCCATGATAAGGCCTTCCGTCTCCACTGGTATTTCATTGCCTCTGTTGAGCTCGCTATGGGATTCCTGTTGGGCCCGAAGGCCCAGTGGACTGTCGATGGACACTCCGGCCATCAAACAGGCATTTTCCAGTTCTCTAATTCGAAGATGAAGGGTCTGAAAGTATCTGCTTTGCGTTAGGATTATCTCACGCATCATGCCTGTGATCCCGGTTGTTGGATAAACTCATTCATGAAGCTCACTCGTCTCTGCTGGCGGTCCGGGCGTTATCCGGGTTGTAGAGGCACTGGTCAATCCGATAAGATCTCCTCCTGCATGCCCCACATATGGGCTTATTCCCGTCACAGCGAATTTTCTTCTCTCTACACGAGTCGCAGGCCAAAACAACCTTGCGGCGTGCACCTGTCCGTCGCTTAGGGTCGCCAGTTACTTTCGGGGGCATTCTGTGAAGACGGGTGACACCCAGTGCTGTGGAGCAGCCCCTGGGAAGGCTGTATGGATAAAATCACGGTACGGAGTCTATTTTCTCTGGAGAGCACGAGCAATGAGTTGCAAGTTCCAACTGGGGCGTGTGAGGAGTAGCAACTCGTTTATCAAGCCGGGATCGTTCCGGTTCCACTTGCGGACCGGGGGGCTCTTCAAAGACCAATAGCAAGTTACAATGGCCAAGATCGCCAGTTCCTAGGACCGGCAGCATTCCGGGGGTTTTCGGGTCTGTTCCAGAGACATGCTAACCAAACTGGATCCACGTCCGAGTCTCTCGTGCGTTCTATTATGGGGTTATATGCAACTTCCAGACACGTAGATAATGCTTTTTTTCTACTACTCTCGAATGTCATCAAACTTAGTTTTCCAGAGACAGCGGTAAGCGAAAGCTTCAAGTAAAAATGACACGCAACCTTGCAAAAGTACGCTTTCTTTTGACCCTCGTTCTCTGTGTCCTGCCACGGGCAGCTATCAGAATATCGGCGGCTATTTTTCGTGCGTTCTGGAAGGGATTGCCGCTAGGATCGTCCATGTGGAATGGGTTTGCTGGCGCCCTGATCACCAACACACCCCCAGAACAGTTGCAAGCAGTCCTGCCATCTACGCTAAAGACATACGAATCATGGGTTCTATCTCGTGGGGTTAGTCGTGCGGTGGATGTCTTAGCAGCGGACAATAGCACTCGTCTGCTTTGGATAGGGCCAAGTATATCGGCGAAGGTGCTTCTTTTCTTTCACGGTATGCTATTCCATTCATAACGCTGCGTTTCCAGGAAACGATTGCTGAGTGTTGACTAGGTGGCGGATACGTGCTGCCACTTTCTGAAGCGCACCTAGACTGGATGGCATATCTACGGAACGAGGCAGCCAACGCTGGGGTGGATATGAGTGTGTGCATTCTGGAATATGGTTCGTTTTGATCATCGGGGAAGATGTTGCGCGCGTGCTGACATTTCAGACTTGATACCAACCAACCCATATCCCAGACAGTTGAAACAGGCAATCTTCGCAATACAGCGCCTATTGGTTTCCGGGTATAGACCTTCTGATGTAGGTTGGCTTGCAAGTGGATCCTCTTGGACCAAAGAACTAATATGAGCTCGCACAGATTGTCTTCGGAGGAGACTCCGCTGGAGGCCACCTGTCGCTTTCCCTCATGGCCCATCTCCACCGTCACTATCAATCCAATGAGGTGAAAAAGAATCTCATTCACCTACAGAGCCCTGTTAAGGGATGTTTCCTTGTATCACCGCTATCATCCTTCGACTTCAGTACACCTTCCTACCAAAGGTGGTTCAGTGCCGATATTCTTACTCGCAAAGTTGTAGATGAATGGGGACGCTATCTTGTCAATAACTCTCCCTGGCACGAAGAGATTTCTGCTGGATATGGCTGGGGAATGGCCCTGGATGTTCCAGATAGCTGGTGGGATGGTTTTACGGCTGTAGATAATATCCTTGTGACCGGCGGCTACGAAGAGGTGTTCAGCGATCATATTCAGCTGTTGGGTGAGACTTTGAAGACAAAATGTAAGGGCAACGTGGCCCTGCACATGAGTAATGAAACCCACGACGGACCGCTTATGGACTTTGAGGCTAGAAGGCCGCCCAGTGAGACTACAAGGGCCATCAGAGATTTTATTATAGCTTGCTTTAAGGATTAAAATATATCATGCATTTTCACGCTTGTATTTAAAGTATGAGCTTCTACACTCGACGTTTGGCGTCCTCCAAAACCTGCAGTGATTCTCCTTCGCGCAAGATCAAATTAACGTGGTCCTCGCTTCTTGGGGTTACCTTTACTGGGAAAGGTTCATCAGTTTTGTGATGATTCAGTCGTTTTGGGTTATATGGTCCCGCCTGCCAAATGTCAGCGTTATCATTGATTCCTCACCAATACTTTCTAGCCACTTACTGCTGCATAATTGTAACAGAATACTAAGCGTGCCACATTGATGAACAGTCCTCTGAATGCCAGCCTGTAACCAACGCAAATTCGGCGGCCTCCGCCAAATTGCCACAGGCCATGTGCAGCGTCAGTTTCATGTCCATCAAGCCACCGCTCAGGCTTGAATTCCTCCGGGTCTTCGCATTCGTTGCACACTGGGACCTCGTTGATCACGAAGCCAACGCCCGCCGGAAAGTGATAGCCCTCGAACTCCATGTCAGATGTAAGCACATGATCTGGGGTCAGAACGAAAATTGGCCTCCATCGCAGGAGTTCCTTGATCAGAGCGCAGATGTAGGGCATATGCTCAAGGTCCTCAATCCCTGGCAGACGAAGACCCCCTTCGGTGCAACACAATCGGTCAACTTCTTCCCTGGCCTTCTGGAAAACTCTCGGATAACAAAGAGCTGCCATCACGAAGATGTTCAATACTTCTCGAGTTGTGTCGGATCCGGCCTCGAGAAGCTGCATTGCCACGTACATGGCCTCCTGGTCGTCCCCAGTAAACTTGGTGTCTGGGTGCAAAAGGACATCACGAACCCATGATGGGGGCGCTGTTCCTTGCTCTACCTTATCTCTTACTGGAATCCACCATGATTTGTAGACCTCTTCGTTCCAATTACCGAGTTTCTCCCAGTGCTTCCGCCATGGCTGCAAAGCTCGCGGGAGACGATCCAATTCGGGAAACCAGTCGATCAGACTGGATCCGATGCTACCCACAAAATATGTAACAACATTTTGTAGGTCCTCGAGCTCTTTACCTGATTTGACCAGCCGCTCCCCAAGCGCGATGCGGTGGACCACGGAATTCGCGTATCGATAATGATGGCGGTACCATCGCTCCGGTTGGAACAAATACTCAGCAAGCAGCTGGGTACTTTCCAATTCCTGCCATGATGCATATTGTTTTAACGCGGTTCCACTGAGAAGCGAGTGCATCACTCGCCGTTTCTCCGTCCATCCCGAGGGAGGCAGCAGAAGAGAGCGTCCGTTACGGCTAACAATGCCACTAGCAATGGGCATAGGGCTTCGGCCATTCGTTAGTGTGCCGCGTTTTGCGATGATTTCCGAGACCACCCGCTTGCTATTGAGCAAGATCCATGTTTTTGATCCGAGGTGCAGAGTAGTCATCTCGCCATATTTCGCGAGATCGTTGTTCTGTTCGCAGTCAGTTTCCATGACTAGCAATTCTCAGGCGTCTTACATACTATTATATGATCTTGGTCATCCCGAACCTTGCGAACGTCTAACAGGCTTCCAAATATCGGTATTCCTCGAGGGCCAGGAGGGAGCTTCCATCTCTTGCCAGGGGGAGGTCTGCGTTTCCCAACCGGAGTAAAAATCTCTCGGATGACGAGGAATATCGTTGCCAGAAATGCTGCTATGGTCACGAGGGTTGCCGAGAATGGATATTCTCTAGCAATCCCAGATATCTGGGCGTGAACTGACTTGCTCATGGTACCTTGCGTAGGATGGTCAAGACAATGTAGGGATATTCAGTTCCTAGGCTTTTGAAATACTCATTCACTGGTAATGCCAATGACGAAATTTGCTGCTTCGTCTCTCTTTATCCCGGCGATAATTTGGCTTCTGCTACGGAATATCCGGCCCTGTGATGATGAGTTTCGGAAAGAACCCGATGTGGATACTCGCTTCCGGAACTGTCCCGGGTCCTTATGGGGCGTTATTAAAGTAGCGGCAGTACTACAAACTATTTTGCGGCATGATGCCCCCGATGTCCCTTATTTTGGCTTCCATCATACTCATCCTGACCTTATTTTTGTTCCAGCCTAGCCTCTGTGGCATCATGGGTGAGCACGTTCTCGACTGGCTCCGGGACAAAGCCGTGGGATGGAGTCACACGCCGCCAGTGAACAAGATCGATACTCACCATCATATCGTTCCACCATTCTATGCAAAGGGTAACAGTCGCTCTCGGTCGAAGTCTATGAACCCGCTCAGCTAACCCGACTACAGCCGTGGAACAACAAGGGGGCGACCCCAGTGGCTGGCCCACTCCCAGCTGGAACCCTATAGCATCCAAACTGTTGATGAAGCGAGTTGGCGTGAAGACTGCGGTGCTTTCGGTGACAGCTCCAGGGGCATGCATTGCCCCTGACCGTCAATCACGCTCCCAACTGGCCCGACAAATGAATGAATATGCGGCAGACCTGCGAGACAAAGACCCCGACCACTTCGCCTTTTTCGTATCACTGCCCAATATACTCGACACTGAGGATGCGCTTGCAGAAATTGCTTATGGGCTGGATACCTTGCATGCGGATGGTGTCACTCTGTTTACGCGCTATGGCCCTTCCAATACCTATCTCGGTCACAGGGACGTGGAGCCTATCTGGGCCGAACTCAACAGACGAGGCTGTGTCGTCTTCATCCATCCCACCCATCCTGTCGACATCCGCCCTGTCAACCCAAAACTACCCCAGCCGGCTATCGACTATCCCCACGAGACGACCCGCACAGCAATGGATATGATCACCAGTGGAACCACACTGAAGTACCCAAACTGTAAAGTCATCCTGTCGCACGCAGGTGGGGCCTTGCCGTATCTCATCTCGCGGGTCACGACACCCATGAAAAGGGCCCCAGACGTTGCAGTCTCATATCGCATAGGAACCACTCATGACAAGGCGATGGAAGCATTCCGTAGCTTTTACTTTGACCTGGCGTTGAGTTCTTCGCCGCAGGTTCTGGATATGCTCTTGAAGATGGTTCCGCACGACCACATCTTGTATGGAAGCGATTTTCCATACGCACCGATAACTGCATACCCAGCGTTTTTAGAAGAGTTGGAGACCTATGACATGGATCAGGAGTTGCGGGACATGATCAATTTCAAGAATGCTTTGAGGCTTTTCCCGCGTTTGGCGAACCGGACTGGCCCGGCTATTTAGTTAGTGGCCAAATAAACTTTTATATTTTTAGTTCTTTGCTGTCGATATTCCATACGTTGTTGTAATCAAAACCTTGATTTTCAATGTTGAGGACTGCGTGGATCGCTGTATCGGCTATTCTAGTCATAATCAAACAAAGGTAGCCTTGGCCATGGCCGTTGTGTATCATTACAAGAGTCTCAGCAGTTGGTGTATACGGCTAATGAATTCTAAAAATTCGGCGAAGGATATAGACATGTATTCATGGCTGGCATTTATGAGCAGTCTAATAGTTGTAGTTCGTATTACTAAGGTCGACCACAAAATATGAATTTTTTCCAAAGTAGATATTCAATGCAACAACAAAATAAAATTTATTATGCGCATTATATGCGTGAAGCCAATTTTGAACCTGTACAGCAAAGAGACGTATGATCTGAGATACTCCTCAGGACCGTAGACACTATTCGGAGTATCACCAAGTACTTGTGGCGTGCCTGAACTGACCTGCCAAAAAAACTCGAAAAGGATGCCTCGGATTTGGTGCACAATTTGGCCACGAATCTGTTGGACTAGCTCATCCTTGGTAAGGGTAGAGATAGTCGAGTTAATGGTATGATAACAAAGAATGGCGGACGTCATAGCCTTCACAATGCTAGTATGAAGTTGAAGATTTGGTGGATTTACGGCATGACCTTACTTAGCAGAAGAATTAATTTGCTTTCCTGCTCCAGGGGGGTTATTTGATCCAACTTATCCGTTTTTTTTATTTTGAATAAAACTTTTACCATCACGCTCATTAGCTCATTATATATATAACTGATCCCCTTAATTAGAGTTGTACTTCTGACAATCATGAAAGTTTTAGAGCGGGGAGGCTGGAAGACCAAAGGATACTTGAGGCATCCAATAGCTGACTAGTTATTTAGCATAATGAAAATTCTTCGTAAATTGTCTGTACGACTTGACTAAGTAAACATGCTGGATTAAGTCTAACCCACTTACCGCCCTGCCGCAGTTGATGCGAGTCAAGGGCAAACAAAGACGGAATGCTGCTGCAGTCGTCCCCCTGTATTCGAAGTCAAGAGAGAAACAACTCATCCTTCCTTTCGATGATTCTTAAACTCAACCCTTCAACTATGGTGAAACTGCGTTGTAATCTCAGGAACTTATTTCCATGCTTTAGCCATATGTCACAAGCTGGTATCTCTCGTTTACCTTATTTTTCACTGAGAACAGTGACTTCACAAGGGCTTCCTCTACGGCAGTTTCCTACTTCAGGCTACGTAACCTTAGATCCCGCCGATAAGATTGAGGAAGAGACTTTACCACTCTATAAACCGGAGAACTACTATCCGGTTTCTATTGGCGAAGTCTTCGGTTCCAGATACCAAGTGGTCTCAAAGCTGGGATATGGCACTTCCTCTACTATCTGGCTTTCCCGAGATCTTCAGTAAGGTTTTCGTTAGAGGAGTGCAATTTCTTGTCTCTAATACTTTACAGAGAGGGGGGCTACTATACCCTGAAGCTATGTGCAAAGGGACAAAGCTCCGATCGAGAGATTACTGTTTCTGAGCATTTGAAGCAATCTGTCAATGAGATTCGAAAAAGGATGCTTCGCATAGTCCTGGACTCCTTTGATGTCGTTGGACCACAAGGGAGCGTGTTTATCTGCTTGATATACCAGCCTCTTGGAATGAGTTTCACTGAGTTTCAAAACTTGCTCCCCACAGGGAAGTTCCCCAAGGAACTCATTCAAAGAAGCATCCAGCTTGTTCTGATAGCATTATCTTCTATGCATGAAAGCAATGTCGTCCATACTGGTATGGCTATAAAGCTGGGTGAAAAGAGTAATGGATGGAATCAGTGTAAGCTGATGATCATAGATCTTTCACCGAACAACATACTCCAAGGAGTGCAAGATATCTCCATCTTGTCCAGAATGGAGGAAGATGAAATAGAACGACCAATTGCCAGAAAGGTCCTCAGCAACCGCAATATTTACTACTCCCGTCCAATGCCTTTGTGTACAGGTTTGCCAGTTGTCTGTGATCTGGGCGAAGCTAGAATTGGCAAAGAAAGGTATAATGATGATATCATGCCAGGAATTTACCGTGCACCAGAAGTCATCTTAGGTATGGAATGGGATTACAAGGTTGACATCTGGTCAATTGGGAATGTGGTATGTACTCATTCGTTGTACCATGTGCATTATGGCCAACATGCCGGCTGATACTTGATGAAAGGTCTGGGATCTTGCAGAGGGCCACCACCTTTTTTTTGCTAAAAGGAATGGTAAGCTCAGTGATGAGCAGCATCTGGCTGAGATGATATCACTTATGGGCCCTCCGCCTTTAAAGTTCTTGAGGAGGAGTAAAAAGTGTGAAAGGTTCTGGGATAGGGAGGGTATGGTTTGTTTTGCTTATTGCTAACGAGCTGTTTACTAATGGATCGCTCAGGTAATTGGACAGGCTCTATACGCATACCAGAGCAGTCTCTTGGGCTCAGGGAACTTCAGCTCTCCGGCGAGGACAAAGTCCCTTTCCTAAAATTCTTACGCAGGATATTTCGATGGCTTCCGGAAGAACGACCAACAGCAGAAGAACTCGCGTATGATGATTTTCTGATGCAGCCATTTATGGAAACAAGAGATCAATAAATAGAGACTAGAGTTTGGAGGAGTTGTTGGAGCTGGGAAAGACATGAATGCGGTGTAGTGTTATCGTTCATATGATGAGTGACGGACTATACAATAGAGTGTCCTGCAATCCATAATCGCAGATGATCACCATGCGTTGGCAGTCACCCGTGCTCAAATCGAGTCATGCACACCCGATCGACTCTTGGTGGCCCATCTGTATGTGACGGCCCCTCATGTCGCAGGGTCCGTAACAGGTGGGACCTGACGAGTTCATTTAACATAAATATATGCGTTGACTGAGGTAGAACAAAGGCACAATATCGCCCAAACGACAAAGAGATGTTTTGGCAACGATATCCATGCTCCATCTTGAGCCTTAATTGCTATAAAGTGCGGCATTTGAAGTGTAGGCCGGGGCTACACGGAAGAGGTGCCGATGCTGGGGCGGCTTCTTGCCCAATTGGATTCGCTCTGTACCGAAACCCGGAAAGATACCTTAACGTATACCCAAAATGGATAACTAGCGCGCCTAACGCTTGGTATCCGTAATTTCGATACTCGATTAGGATAAAATTTCCTGGTAGACCGCCAGATCTATGCGCCCATCTATATGGCTCGGCTCGGAACGGAGGTGACTCGCAAAAGAGAAATTCTAATCAAGGTAATTTCTGGCTGTCAAATTAATAGGCGGCCCACTTGCCAACTGAGAGTTGCAAATATAAGTTCTTGGAGCTGTTCTGGTGGGCGACGGCTTACAACTTCATTTACCTCCTCCTCATTTCCTTATTCTAGAGCGTCGCCGCTCCATCGAGTGACGCGAAAACCTCGAACAGATTAGAACACAGACTTTTGGGCCACGGCTTCTAGATTATGGCCCCGAACAACACGTCATATTTAATTGTCGGCGCCGGCGTGTTCGGTGTATCGACCGCCTACCACCTGATTCAGAAGTACCCCAATGCGACCGTAACTTTGGTGGACCGAGATGCATACGATGCCGAGTCTCGTGTGGCCGCCTCATGGGATTGGAACAAAGTCGTTCGCGCAGACTATGATGACATGACATATTGCAAATTAGCTCTCGAAGCGCAGGAAATCTTCAAGTCCGATCCACTTTGGCAACCATACTTTCATCAGACGGGTGTCTACTGGACATGCCGCAGCGACTATGCGCAAAACGTCATCACCAATCACAAGAAGCTTGGCCGCAACGACGATATCATTGCCCTTCCGGTCGCCGAAGCTCGAAAGCTATATAACGGAATTTTTGACAATGCGGATTATACTGGGGTCAAAGAGGTTCTCATCAATCGGGCCAGTGGCTGGGCTGCTGCTGGAGACGCCCTTCGAGCAGTGACCAAAAAGTGCTTAGATCTGGGAGTCAAGTATGTCAAGGCTGATATTGCGACTTTGGAATTTGATGGTCGCGGCTCTTGCATTGGCGTCAGGACGAGAGATGGAGATGTTCTATCGGCTTCACGGGTCGTAATTGCTGCCGGAGCGTTCACTCCCACCCTGTTGGAATGGAGCGCTGCGAAGAGCGGCAACGGAGGTCTAAGAGCCGGTGATCGTATCTTGGCCGCTGGTATCACGACAGGAATGGCACAGCTTGACAAGGAGCAATATGAACGGTTCAAGGATATGCCTGTTGGCTTCCAAGGCTATACACCGGAAGAGGGTAAGTTGCCATCATTCGAAACACGCCTGTGAACCAACTAAGAATATCTCAGGCAAGCCCTTCATTGGCACCATTCCTCCGACTAAGGATGGAGAGTTGAAATGGTGGGGTTCCAAGATTTTTACAAACACTCGCGAGGTTCTACCAGGCCGCCACATCTCCTCTCCCCCTCCCACGCACGATTACAACCAATGGAAGGTTCCCGGACCTCTGAAGCAAGATATTGTCGAGTCAAGAAACTTGTGGTATGGGCCTAAGAGCGCTGAATGGAAGATGACGAAGCATCGAATTTGCTGGTTTGTACTCCTTTTGATTGTGACCTTCGAGAAAATATCAGGTCTAATAATCCCCAGGGACGCTTTTACCACCTCTGCCGACTTTATAATTTCTCCTCATCCCGCCTCCAAAGGGCTATATGTGGCAACCTGCGGCTCATTCCACGGATACAAGTTCTTCCCTGTGCTTGGAAAATACATCCTTCAAATGATTGAAGGTGAGCTGGAACCGGAGCTGGTTGAGAAATGGGCATGGGACCGACAGCGCCCTGATTCATCCCAAAATGTTGAATATCCGAACGCGGAGATGAAGCATCTTCTGGAGCCCCCAGCGAAGCTCTAGTGAAGAGACAAAATCACTTCTGAGTATTATGCCACGAGAACAAGATCACGGTAAACATGTGTCACGTAATATCATAACCTAACGATAGGATGGGATCCCCATGCCAACAATGGGATATGAATACCATTGGAACAATAGGAGAGACTGGATGTATAACGAAACACCCTTAAACACATGTATGTGGTTCTTTGCGGTCAATTATACTTTGTCACTCGGATCTATTGTTGATCTACTTCACTGTTCGATATCGAGCCAAACATCCTATAAGTAGGGGAGCTCTTAGCACCCCAAGGGCCCGGCTCCGTGTATAGCATTGTACGTAACGGGACGGTTGTGAACAAGATTCAAGGCCTGAATACTTAAAGCAAGTATCACGCCGAAGACTCCGTTTCACCGCGCTCTGCCAGTAGTGTGTAACACCAGTCTGTTATAGATTCAAGTGTTTGCTAGGAAGCATCTAGGAAATTTTAAATGAGCTCATTACGAAGTGTGTGGCTCCCGTCAGCGAGCAATGGTTTCTATGGCGCCTTGTTTATTGCAGCTCTAGAACTGAGGCCACTTGCAAAAAGCCTGAAGTGTATACCTAGAGTTACTGTTTTCTTTGTTCTCTCACATCAACCCCATGGAACTAGACTCATTAAATACTCAAAGAGGTTATGATCCCTAGCCTCGGTCTTGATTGTTACTAAAGTCCTTGTTGAATTCATTCCTAACGAAAAATCTTCCACAGCAGACCCATCCCTCAAAAGACAGCTGAACTCCCCGCTTCGGGAAAGGGGCCGTCGTATCCTCCTAAATAGTTTTTGGCAGTGATTCATATATCATGAATGAGGCAAATTGTAATTTCAGGCACGCTGCTGCAAATTCTTGCGAAAGCCTAATGCTTTCAGCTATACGTCCTTTGTTTGATCAGGTTTGAGTCTTGATCTGTAATATCGGTTGTCCCAGAAGATCCATGTCGATCTAACCAAGGCCATTCCCAGGGCCCAATCTGTGACTAACTCTGCCATTTGGCTCCATTCTGGAATCTCGAATCTCCGAGATAGCGGGATTTGTCCATTCAACAAAAAGGTCTACAGCACGCAGACGATCGGGGAGAGTCGAAGCCGCTAGCTGCAGGCTTTGTGCTGTCGTCAAAGCGCAGCCCCAAGTATCGTCGATGGTGATCATCATATTAAGCGCAACAGCAGCATCCCGGATTGTTCGCGCCTTAGCAACTTTCTTGTTCCATTTGCAACTTATATACATACCAGGCTTTATATAGGATACCATACTATGCATCATCGAAAAGTCACTGGTTACAAAGCGGGTATCCCAAAGCGGCCAACAGATACTAGTGAGGCAGTCAGGAAAAATAAGATTCCGCCGCGCCCGCTGTACCCGCTTGCCACCGACACTGACCAGCACGTTCCTAAACTTCACCATCCATTACATACATTGTAGAAAATTCCCGTCATGTCTCAAGCCCAGTCATACCGTAAAAGAGTGTCTGTCGCTTGTGATGTTTGCCGAAGGAAAAGAATCAAGGTAAGGGAACTCGTTAGCAGTTAAACTTAATCAATTGGTACCAAAGCTATGAGCTTCTATGAGCTCTAACGTTCGATATTGATTTAGTGTGATGGTGCCAAACCATCCTGTGCTGGATGCTTGGGCCAGGCTGAAAAGTGTGAGTATCAGTATGATAAGGAGAAACGCAAGTAAGCATAATTTCGGTTATATTCCTCGTCACTCTGTCGTTGACTCGAATCAAGGCCACCAACCAAGCAGCACATACAAGCACTGCAGGCTCGTATTGAATTTCTGGAGTCACAATTAGCCCAATATCAGCACAAAGAAGGGAAGACTCTTACTACCTCAACTCACCAAATGTTAGACCGAGATGAAACATTTGGGAGTAAAGAACCTTCTGGCACTCAGCCTCGATCCCTAGACCCGATTGACGATATCACTGATCTTCTTGGGGGCCTAAGCATTGGGGAAGGCGATCAGCTGCGATACTTTGGATCGCGGAGCAATCTCAGCTTCGTGGAACGGCAGGGCACAAAACACACTACCTTTCGTCAAAATTCACATCAGCCATTACAGCGTATCGATATGAATGCCCAAATCCAGGAAGAACTCCTTGATATTTACTGGAAGTGGCAGAACCCTTGGCAGTACCTTGTTTATCAAAAGATGTTTCTCAGGGGTCTGGAAAACCAAATAGACGATGGATACTGTACCCCGTTGCTTCTTTACTCCATGATGGCTTTGGCAGCGAGATACTCTGACAATCCTGAAGTCCGCACTGTTCCCAATGATCCGAGTACCGCAGGTGACGGTTTCTCCCACAAAGCCCGAGCTCTCTTATTCGAAGAGATCAAGGCTCCACGGGTTTCCACAGTAGTGGCCGCTGCACATATATCTCTATATGAAATGGCCAAAGACAATGAACCAGCTGGTTGGATCTACCTCGGTATGTGTACCTCCCAACAAACCCTTCGTTAAAATATCCCCTTTATCTGGTAGCTCATTTCGGACGCAGGAATTGCTATTCGGATGGCGTATAATCTGGGACTACATATTGACCCACATTTGTGGGTTTCTTCGGGATTCATGGCTTCTGAAGATGCTGAGCTGCGGTCAATCGCATGGTGGGGTTGTTATATAATTGAAAAGTAAGCGTGCAGTTTACTCACGTGTTAACAACGCTCTAACGGACAAGATTGTTTACTGTCGGCATTGGTCGACCAAGTATCATTCATGAGCGCGATATACAGGTCAATTTCCCATCCAATCTAGCCGATGTTGAATATGGCCAATGGAACGGAGACTCGATGCCCTCGATAGACCGTTCACCTTTATCCTACTCTATCACTACTTTTCATAATACATGTCGACTTTTACGCTTAGCAACACGTCCACTAGATGACATGTAAGAACTCTATCATTTTATTCTTTCGACTCTTGGCCGCTTCGGTCAAACCGCTCATGTTCGCCTATAGATATACCCCTGAACAATTTGTTACCTCGGCCGAGAAGAAGAGTATTATGACAAAAACAAATATAGCGTTAACATCTTTTTATAACAACTTACCAAGTGTTCTTCGTCTGCCACCGACTTCGTCAAGGCCGTTGCCGCCGCATATGTATTGTTTCCAGTACGTGCCATGACCGACGTTGAAAAGTCCTCAATACTGACTGATTATCCTTCAGCATGCACTTTTACACTTTGGTCATCCTTCTCCATCGACCATTCATCATTATACCCAGCAACGCCCGCCCTCCTCAGCGCTCCATGAATGGAGCTGTCTCTACTAGCCTGGAAACATGCACAAAAGCCGCAGAAAAGGTAACAGTTCTGCTTAGGGCTTACGCTAAATTCTTTACTTTGGTAAAGACCGCCCCATTCGTCGCAATTTCAAGTTAACGGAACTAGTACTAATATTCTTTATTACCAGAGGAAAATATCGATATCCGTAGTCGACCCCGCCCGTACCGCCGCATTCATCCATCTATTCAACAGTACCTCCAAAGACCACCAGATCCGGGATAAATCCAGACAGCTTTTTCTCGAAACGCTCCGATATCTAGAGCAAATGAGCATCGCCTGGGGCTGGGCAAAACGTTCAGTGAGGGCACTTGGCATGATTGCACGAAAATGGAGGGTGCATGATATTCTGAACAACCAGGACTCATCGTCTGTCGAACCATCTCTTGCACATCAGGATGAACACCAGGGCCGTGATTCAGAGCTTGCAGGTGACTTTGATTCATGGCTACAGGGCCCATTTGACTTACCCTCGGCAATTCAGGTCATAGACAATAACAATTCCTCGCTAGGAGAGGGCTTCAATTTGGAGCAGGAATTATTTCATCTTCAAGACTTTTTGTCTGTAGGTGATGATGCATATTCGTCAAGCTCCTTTTTGAACACCGATTGGGAGCATGAACTTGGTCTCTGACGTTTGAGGGACTTCTGTCTGGATCGTCTATGGACCTTATCAGTAATTTGAATGAAGGCATTGTGCAATGGAGTTTTCAAAGCATAGAAGGGGGACAGTGTATTGTATTTATTACGCCATCGGAATACCCATCCAATTACTACTGCGTTTATTATATTCGTAGATTATTGTATGCTTTATACGTAACGCTAGTAATATTGAGATTTCAGGAAATTTTGAATATTCCGAGACTTGAGACCATGTAGTATATAGAAAGCGTGTTCCTTGGCTACGCAGCTCCGCGTTACACATAGCAGCCAGCCCTAATCATGAGACATCTGCCCACCTTCAGACTATAAGTTCGTTTTACAACTGAATTAAGCATCATTAATCAAAGCCCCTGTATCCAACAAAGACTGAACAAAAGAAGTAACCGCACGAACAGCAATCACCGCAATCCTATCCCCATCGCCCGCATCAGGATCAAAAGAACAGACAGTCAAAGACCTAGGCGTACTCCTCCTAGGCACAAGATCCATACAACCCAACAATTCGGACTCAAATAATCCCCCGGGAGAAGGATAATCATTAACCTTCCCATATGACTCGTCCAATACATCCAAATCCAAATGCACCAAAGCCGGATCATACGACTTTGCTTCCAACTGCTTACTCAACTCACCCACAAAATCAACCTTACGCTCGGTTTCACCCCATATAGCAACCATCCCCGCATCAATTACCCTCTGACGCTGAACATCACTTTGGTCCCGTAGCCCACAGTACAAAAAGTTACCATCATACGTGAAAGGCTTGAACCCCGGAACTGTCCTCGTAAGAGTCTTCCAGCTCTCGCCACGGAGCATGGAAAGTCCCATCGCGTCGAGATAGCCGTTCTCGTTGACATCCGGTGAGTCTAGATCACCGTGAGCGTCGAAGTAGATGAATTTCAGATCATCGGTGTTGAGACCGCAGGCAACACCGGCGCTTGCCATGCAGTTGCCTGATAGGATGATAGGGAAGGTATTGTTCTCCACGGCTTGGGTGACGGCCGTAGATGTGCGTCGGAGGAGCTCGAAGCTGCGACCAATTTCGCCTTCGAATTCGTCGACACGGTCGAGTTCGATGAAGTTGACTTTTACGCCTAGGTCTTCGAGGGCTTGGATGATTCCGTGTTGGCGGATGCGGTGGGGGCCGTTGCCGACTCGGTGGTCGCGGATGCCGACGTGGTAGGGTGAGAAGATGATGGTGATGGCGTTGGCGGGCATTATGGTGATGCTTCAACTCGTTGTCGTTTACCGAAGACAAGGAATTTGGGGGGGGGTGTATTTTTGAGTCTTGCATTGTTAGTTGGAGGGTTACATCCCTATATAGTGGTTGGTGCTGGATGCAAGTGGGGAAGAGGCTTTGTATCGAGACTGTAAGTTTAAATACGGATGCTCAGCTGTAAAATCGATATAAACAGATTGCCAATCATTTGGTCTACTAATACACTTCCATACTAGAATAATAGTCACCCAAATAAATAAAGGTGCAAGCCTGGTGCACGTGGTAGAATTTAAAAGCTTTTTAAATGGTTTTGATATTTGGAGGGGGTTGTATAGAATCCTTATGTTTCTCTTACACTTACTTGTAAAAATTGTACCTTTCATGAAAACATGTTTTCACAACGGTGGCCCACACGGAAAGGCATTATCCAGGCGAATGACATTGCAACATCAAACTCGTTCACGACTGATTCCGCAAATGATCCTCCAACGACTAGTATGCAAACGATATTGAATTGTTCGATTCAAATACCATTGGTGGAATTTAGTGTACCGAGAATAAGGACACAAAAAAAGTTGGAATTATCCTAGTGAACGCTCCAACCCTAATTTTGTGTTGAGAAGACGGACACCCTGTTTCAAGGACATATACAATAGCTTACTACTGTGGCATTCATTATTACTGCTATTTAACACAGTCCCTGGTATTTAACTTGATCAATATAATTCGTTAATGTAATAGATTGTAGCATTATCATGACAATCGTGTCCCTGGATCCACACCAAACAATACGAATTCGCTAACTTCTTCGCGCTTCTATATTGTCTGCCACCGCCCACCAGGCCTACTAATGACCGAGTCCCAATTGTCGCGTGTTTTGGATTGCCGTTCGAGACTGTTGAACATATAATCAACCCTGACGTCATGAAGCGCGAGAATAGCATCTATACAATCCTTCGGAAATAATTATACAATCCTTATATGACTCTTGTTCAAACACTCAGGCTTCCTGGCTCCTAGGCCATTTGCAAGTTACTATATACTATTTAGCTCGGCTGAGCAGCTGCAAAGCTTCGCTTCCGTCGCCCTGAGTGTCGTATGCATCAGTTTTAGCTCCTGAACAGAAGATAGACCACATCAATTTTCAAACTTGCAATGTCCCTTCGGGCTTTGGCAGCGTACAAGTGCTGGTTTGGGTTGACCTGATGGATCAGAAGTCAAACTATTCGACTAAAAGAACATACACGGAATACCTCAGAATCCAGCTAGGGTCTCGGGTTATCATGGAATTATAGTAGCAGAAGAGGGTCAACAATAAGTCTCTCAACAGATCAAGTGACCGACTTGCTCCATGTAAGGCTGAGATCACAGAGCTATTTCATTATGACAGCACTTGCTACCGCAGCAGTGATAAGGCTTACACGTCATGCTGGGCACACTTATTCCCTGACTGAGAACTATACCTCTGGTTGCACTGTACGCATAGCCCTGGGGTTGCATATTTGCTGACCAATCACGATCCGATCTGTGGATGGTGGACACCACTCTGTGTCTAGTAGGTGGCCCTATGCGTCTTCCGCATTATGCGCAAGTCTACTCGATTGGAGCGTAGATGCCAAAAGCGCACCGAGTAGGGACTTCTATATTCGGGCCGCTGAGGACCAGAAACTAAGTTAAACTTAAGCTCGGCCCGGTTACGCAACAGCCGGGCCGAGCATATTATTGAATACCATGGCGAGGTTCATGCCAGCCAAAGAACAGAAAGCAGTGCACGCCAGTATGGGTGAATTCGGGAGGACTAGGAACAAAAGAACAAAGAAATCGGATGGTAGGATATCTAGCTTTGCGCTTCTCCAGCTGGGGACGTCGCGATCAGGCCTGGAACATGTCCCTGAATGGATCGAATAAACCGTTGAGCTAGCCTTTCAACGTCACTGGAAACTTTGCCTAGCTCGTATCCGCATAGATTGGCTTTTGTCGACCTCTCATCTCAGGTTTGTGGCAAGATATGCTTCTCACAAATGGGCCAGACTATTACATTGACATGGCTGTGCTTCTGTTTCAACGTGAAATGATCGGTCATCAATAGATGAATGAGCTTGCAATTGACATGAAACTGGGCCTCTGTTTATCAGTTGGAAGTTAATCACCTGGCCAGCCACTTAATCCATGTTTTGAAGGCTTGTATTCGCCTTATGTAGACACCAGCCGGTATGAATGTCACCTCTCACAAGTGGTACAGGCGGCCCTATATCGGCCCGAGCATACAACAACCCGAATAACCATTTCGATAAGTTCGCCAGAAATATACCTGGGAGATGGTCCATCCAATCACTCGCAGCCTTAACTGGTGGCTGATTATTATCTCCCCCGCATTCGATTATCGCTGCTCCCCGCATCGGCCTTACAATCCATAAACCTGGGGAAATTGTGGAGAACGCGTGGTGCTATACATCATTGAGTCGATGTTGGCCCAATCTGGACTCGTATCCCTGGTGTTCAGTAATTAGACAAATGCCGCATTCTATCAGCTGAGCTGGTGTGTGCGAAATGTGGCTTGCCACGCATCGCGGGGGCAAGCGCGGTGATTCGTATTGCATTGTGGGAGGTTTCATTGATATATGGCTGCAGCCTGCTTCGATTTTTTCTTGAAAACCAATCTATCGGAAATTTTTATGCTCTTTTGAAATATATGCCGTCAGCCATGTCATCTACGGACATTGAAAAGCCCCCTAGTGTCGAACGGATCGAGGATATCGATAAGCCTGAAATCCATGATGTGGACTACGATGAGGAGTTCACGCCTGCAGAGCAGCGCAGGATCATCCATCGGGTCGATCGTCGCTTGGTGACTATGGCTGGTTTGGCGTATTGCATTTCGCTTATGGATAGGACGAATCTTAGCATGGCTGCGGTTGCAGGGTAGGTTTCCTTTCAGCTTATAATAGATAGTTGGTCTGTGTTGTGTCAAATCGGCTGTTGACTCGAGGGCAGTATGACAAAAGACTTGCAACTTGGGGTTGGGACTCGCTATGTGAGTTATACACTTTCTGTGTTATGGGATGTAATTGCTGACAAGGGACAGTCTGTCGTGATCCTCGTTTTCTTTATACCCTACGTGGTCTTCCAACCTCCGATGACGGTGATTATCCGGAAGGTGGGCCCGACTCTGTTTCTGGGCACTCTGGTCATATCGTGGGGAGCAATTCTCGTTGTACGTTGAGTCCATGCTCTCGATCCTTTCTAAAGTTGCGGTCTGACGATGACTGCTATAGGGAATGGGCTTTGTCAAGAACTGGAAGCAAATGGTCGCAATCCGTGTGCTCCTTGGTGCACTAGAAGCAGGTGAGTGTGGCTTCGTGTAACACAATTAATTGCCCTGTCAGCGAAGAAATCTGGCTCAATTGGCACCTCGCAGGTTACTTTCCCGGCTGCGTGTACCTCCTGTCAAGTTGGTACGCCCGATGTAAGTGGCGCACACCAACATTCATGTATCCTGACTGACAAAACAGATGACATCCAAAAGCGATACTCGGTCTTTTACCTTATCGGCTGTGTAGCATCAGCACTAGCCGGGGTACTTGCCTTTGGTCTGATGCAGATGGGAGGCATCCAGGGCATATCAGGATGGAGATGGATATTCATTATGGAGGGCGTGGTATGTAATTCCTTCGAAAAGGCAACCTAGTGTTAATGATCTCTAGATTACGGGCGCTATCGGACTGTTGACCTTTGTCTTCATGGTTGACTTCCCTGAAAAGGCACACAAGTCTTGGAAGTTTCTGAACGAGAGGGAAAGTGCTTTCATTGTGAGACGCATTAACCGAGACCGTGCCGATGGTAACGAAGAGCCCTTTACATTCAAGCGATTCTTCAGCCCGGCCCTCGACCTGAAGATCTGGGGTTTTGCATTGATTTGTCTGTCAGTTCTTCATGCCTCTCCACTCTTACTGAGGGTTGTTGTCTGACGACAAGCAGGTGCAGCACTACGGTCGCATACGCCATCGCGTATTTCCTGCCCATCATCCTCCAAGAGGGAATGGGCTTCAGCACCGGCGCCTCACAGTGTCTGGTCGCACCTCCCTACGGCTTTGCAGGCATAGTGATGTACACGACAGCCTGGATCAGCGATCGCTATCGTATGCGGGGACCCATCGTGGCGTTTAATGCCGTAGTCGGCATCATCGGCCTTCCCCTGATGGGGTTTGCTAAGGGCAATGCCGCGCGCTACGTGGGGGTGTTTCTGGTGGTCGCCGGGGCGAATTCCAATATCCCCGCTGTCATGGCCTATCAAGCCAACAATATCCGGGGCCAGTGGACGCGCGCGTTCTGCAGCGCGACGCTCATTGGAGTCGGGGCCATTGGGGGGATTGTCAGTAGTCTGGTGTTTCAGTCGAAAGATGCGCCAGAATATCGACCGGGGATATGGACGACTATTGCGTGAGTATTTATAGCTGTTGGTGTGTTTGTTGCACTAAGCTAAGTGTGATACAGGTGCAACCTTATTACGATGATCACGGTGGCTGCACTGAGTGTGTGGTTCCGATATGCGAATAAGCAAGCCGATCGGGGAGAGCGTGTTATTGAGGGGTCCGCCGATTTCCGGTATACTATCTAGGTGGGAGAAAGAAAATTATGTGTGCTTTGGTATGGTGTGGATTTAAGCTGGTTTCTCTGTTGGATGGAAGGCGATATTAGTATGCTATTTGTGTAGTCAAAAACTGGTGATAGCCAATAATGTGGAGCACAATGGAATTTGCCCGTCGGGAAAGCAGCCGGGGTGTTCATGTTCTAGATCGGGAGCTGCACGCTACTATCTATATTCTTGCATAACTGCTTGCACTGTGTAAGCAAGGGATGTGCAACGTCCATGATTATGTCGATGAGGTAAGTCTACACAGTACCAATGAACAGCTGAGACCAGTTGTACACAGTAAGTACAGAGATACAAAATTCACTTGCAGCTGCGCACAGCGCGCAAGGGGAACCCTTACCGACGGGCCCAGCTCCACGGGGAAAGTCATAATTGCATCACCGGGGAACGCTATCGGAGGAGCTCCCACTGCGGAGGAGAGGTTGTTCATCCCATCATCGGCATTTTGTAGGGGGTCAATTGGTGAGGAAATTTGACAGTGGGGCATCTGCTCAGTTAGATATATTTAGGATGTCACAGATTATCTTTAACGATCAGATATTGCGAAGTAACAATGCACAAACTGATCAAAGAGAAGAAATGCACGTATGAATTTCCCGCGGAAAAGGGCAGCTTATCGCGGGCTTATCGCAAATGGCGGGGCTCCATCGCGAGGGACCGGAGCTGTATCCCGCGTTTTGATTGGCCCGGGGCCAGCGTTATCGGCCGGACAGACAGTTTCCCGACGCGAGTATCCGTGGCGCCCGCGGTCGAGGAGGATTAATTATTCTTGCTATCTGCTCCCCTCCAGTCGATTCTTTTCTTTTATCACTCATTGTCGCGAATATTTTCATCTTCTCTTCTCTCCTCTCCTCTCCTCATTCCCTTGACCCTCTTCTACTCAACTGTGTTGCGCTATCTCATGTGCTGAACTCTCGCGCAGCCGGGTCTATACCTCCCCCTGCCCTATACTCCCTTTCTACCACCCACCCACCTACCTACCGTCCACCATTCTTGAAATCGTTGGACCTGCTCAATTGTAGGTATGGCTGCATCCTTGTGCGCTCTGCGTGGCACTCGCCAGCTGGCGCTGCGCTCACGATTGCGCGCTGCTCCCTCGCCAATTGCGGTGCGGAGAGCCTCCCCCTTGATCCGCTCCCTTCACACCACCACACAGCAGTCGCCCTCCGCACGACGGCCCGTATACACCAGCTCCGTCGCGGATCATGGCGTGCCTCATCCCCCGGATCTTTTTCAACCCCTCGATACCTTCCCCAGACGTCATATTGGCCCCTCTCCCGATGCCGCCAAGGAGATGCTTGCCACCTTGGATCCTCCGGTAGCATCGCTCGATGAGTTCGTCAAGCAGGTGCTGCCGGCGGATATCCTGTCCGAGAAGGACTTGAAGGTGTCTGCTCCGCACTCCACTGCCAATCTTCCCCACAGCAGCGTGCACGGGGGCTTGGGCGAGACGGATATGCTGAAGCTCTTGGATACCTACCGCAAGCAAATCGACGTTTCGGGCAAGACATACCTCGGAACGGGCTACTACCCGACCATTGTGCCCCCGGTCATCCTCCGCAACGTCCTGGAGAACCCTGCGTGGTACACTAGCTACACTCCCTACCAGCCAGAGATCAGTCAGGGCCGTCTGGAGTCCCTCCTGAACTTCCAGACGCTGACTGCTGATCTCACCGGTCTGCCCTTCGCCAATGCCTCCGTTTTGGACGAAGGTACCGCAGCCGCTGAGGCCATGACCATGTCCTTGGCCACCCTACCCATGTCGAAGCAGAAGAAGGCCGGCAAGTCCTACGTGGTGTCTCACCTCTGCCACCCTCAGACCATTGCAGTGATGCGCTCCCGCGCGGAGGGCTTTGGCATCAACCTGGTGGTCGGCGATATTCTGGCGGATGACTTCAAGCTGGTCAAGGAGCAGGGTGATAAGCTGATTGGTGTTCTGGCTCAGTACCCCGACACCGAGGGTGGTATCTACGACTTCCAGTCCTTGAGTGATACGATCCACGGCAGCGGTGGTACCTTCAGTGTCGCTACCGACCTTCTGGCTTTGACTCTGCTCAAGGCACCTGGCGAGTTCGGTGCCGATATTGCGTTTGGAAGCGCCCAGAGACTGGGTGTGCCCATGGGATACGGTGGTCCTCACGCCGCCTTCTTCGCCTGCGCAGACAAGTACAAGCGTAAGGTTCCCGGCCGTGTTGTGGGTGTTTCCAAGGACCGCCTGGGCAACCGTGCCTTGAGATTGGCTCTGCAAACCCGTGAACAGCATATCCGCCGTGAAAAGGCCACTAGCAACATCTGCACGGCCCAGGCCCTCCTTGCCAACATGACCGCCATGTATGCCGTCTACCACGGACCTGCTGGCTTGAAGGCTATCGCCCAGCGCATCATGTCGATGACCACTACTCTGCAGGCCAAGCTCGCCGGACTGGGCTACAATGTTCCGATCAAGTCGAACAGCGCTGATGGTGGTGCTCTCTTCGACACTGTTGTTGTCGAGCTGTCCGGTGCCCAAGAAACCGATGCCATCATTGCGGCTGCTCGTGAGCAGTCCATCTTCCTCCGCCGGCTGAACGACACCAAGGTCGGAATTTCCCTGGACGAGACTGTCGGCCGTGAGGAGGTGAAGTCTATCCTCCGTGTCTTTGCCGCCCACGCCTCCAAGGCCGAGGTTGGCTTGGAAGAGGATCTGGCTGTTGCTCCTGTTCCTGCCAGCCTGGAACGTACCTCTGCCTATCTGACCCACCCCGTGTTCAACACCCACCACTCGGAAACGGAAATGCTGCGTTACATTCGTCACCTCGAGTCCAAGGATCTGTCCCTGGCACACTCCATGATTCCTCTTGGATCCTGCACCATGAAGCTTAACGCCACCACGGAGATGATCCCGATCTCGTGGCCCGAGTTCTCTCAGATGCACCCGTTCCTGCCGGCTGATGTGGCCAAGGGATACACCCAGATGATCGACGACCTGGAGCAGCAGCTGGCAGACATCACTGGCATGGCCGAAGTCACCGTGCAGCCCAACTCCGGTGCACAGGGTGAGTTCGCTGGCCTGCGTGTCATCAAGAAGTACCAGGAGGCCCACGAAGGCGACAAGCGCAACATTTGCCTGATCCCCGTCTCGGCTCACGGTACCAACCCTGCCAGTGCTGCCATGGCTGGTATGCGCGTGGTGACTATCAAGTGCGACACCAAGACCGGCAACCTGGACCTGGAAGACTTGAAGGCCAAGTGTGAGAAGCACAAGGACGAGCTGGCGGCCGTGATGATCACCTACCCTAGCACCTTCGGTGTGTATGAGCCTGGCATCAAGCAGGCCTGTGAGATTGTCCACCAGCATGGCGGCCAGGTCTACATGGACGGCGCCAACATGAACGCCCAAATCGGTCTGTGCTCTCCTGGCGAGATTGGTGCCGATGTGTGCCACTTGAACCTGCACAAGACCTTCTGTATCCCCCACGGTGGCGGTGGTCCTGGTGTTGGTCCCATTGGTGTGGCCGAGCACCTGCGGCCCTACCTGCCCTCTCACCCGGGCAGCGAGTACCTCCAGTCCAAGCGGACCGAGTCGTCCTCGCCTCCGATCAGTGCCGCTCCTTGGGGTAGCGCTAGCATCCTGCCCATCACCTTCAACTACATCAACATGATGGGCTCCAAGGGCCTTACGCACGCAACTAAGATCACGCTGCTCAACGCCAACTACATTCTGGCCCGTCTCAAGGACCACTACCCTATCCTGTACACCAACGAGAATGGCCGCTGTGCCCACGAGTTCATCCTCGATGTGCGCAAGTTCAAGGACACTTGCGGTGTTGAGGCTATCGATATCGCCAAGCGTCTGCAGGACTACGGCTTCCACGCCCCGACCATGTCGTGGCCCGTGGCCAACACGCTGATGATCGAGCCCACCGAGTCGGAGAACAAGGCAGAGCTTGACCGGTTCTGCGATGCCCTCATCTCCATCCGGGAGGAGATCGCCGCCGTGGAGAGCGGCGCCCAGCCCCAGGAGGGCAATGTGCTGAAGATGGCACCGCACACCCAGCGTGACCTGTTGTCCAGCGAGTGGAACCGGCCGTACACCCGCGAGACCGCGGCGTACCCGTTGCCGTACCTGGTCGAGAAGAAGTTCTGGCCGTCGGTGACTCGTGTCGATGATGGTAAGCACCTATACCACTATTCCCTTGAAGAATTTTGCTAATCTGTTGCAGCATACGGTGACCAGAACCTCTTCTGTACCTGCGGACCGGTGGAGGATAGCGAGTAGATAGTCTATGATACCCATGTGTACGATTGCGTTTGATACCATATTTTTCAACATTCTGGATTGGCATTGCATATTGATACGACGTGCATGACCAGCGATTCAACATTGTCATGATAGACATGGATGGCGTTTTAGAAATTTTAATAAAAACATGAATGTTCCATCAATCAATTTAATCCACCCAATTGCAAACAGACCAAACACTTGATACCCCAGATAGGCAATCCGTATGTTATCGTCGCACTAGCTGTTTTCAGGATCGGAGCCGGCCGAGCAGCCCCCGGAACCGGACGCGACGGGCCTCACTATAAGACGTGCCATCTGCTGGGCTGTTGCCCTTCGTGATTTTTCGGTTTCTGAAGTTTTGGAGCGTTGCGCTTTTACATTGCTGGCGCATAGATAGCTTATTCAATCTCTATCTAGCATTGGGCTCAAGTGCGCGCAGCACCCGCATCACCCCGCGTCAGCTTTGCACTACCCGCGACGCAGATTGGCACATTCCCCACACAAGCTCCTAGCTAGCAGCTGTCAGCTACGAACCTACCTACATACAACACTCTTTCCTGCATTTACAGCAAGCATTGAGCACAGCAACATGTCTCCCAAATACACCCTCTTCGTGGGAACCTTCATCCAGCTCCCCCGCTTCAAGTCCGAAGAGGGCCACCAGCTCGCCATCACCCGCGGCGCGCTCTGGGTGTCCACAGCCGACGGCACAATCGAAGGCTTCGACTGGTCCATTGCCAATGACAGAGACCTGAAGAGATTCCTCCGTCACAAGGGGTGGACTGTCGTGGGTGATAAAGATGGTCACAATAAGAACAAGCACGGGGTGGAAGTGACGTTGGTGGTTGCGCGAGAGGAGGAGAATGAGTTCTTCTTCCCTGGGTTCATCGGTATGCCCCCCCTGCCCTACACATCCCAACTTCCCAGCATACACCACTAACACAGAGAAACATCCAATAGACACTCACATCCACGCCCCCCAGTACCCCAACGCCGGCCTCTTCGGCGACGCCGGCCTCCTCCACTGGCTCAAGAACTATACCTTCCCCATCGAAGCCTCCTTCGGCAGCTCCAAATTCCCCTCCATCCCTCCTCCCAACGCCTACCGCGTCTACAACCAAGTCGTCGCCCGCACCCTCGCAAACGGCACTACCTGCGCCTCCTACTTCGCTACCATCCACGTCCCCGCCACTAACCTCCTCGCCTCCCTCTGCCATGCCCGCGGCCAACGCGCCCTCATCGGCCGCGTCTGCATGGACCGCCCTGAACAATGCCCCGATGACCTCCGCGACGAGTCCCCGGACATCGCCATCGACAAGACCCAAGCCAGTATCGACCACATTCACACCATCGACCCGGAGGGGGCCCTCATCCAGCCGATCGTGACCCCGCGGTTCGCGCCATCATGTACCCCGCGCTCGTTGGGGAAACTGTCCAAGCTAGCGGCCAGCTACTCGCCCCCATTACATATCCAAACCCATCTCGCTGAGAACCTGGACGAGTTGGATCTCGTGAAGAAGCTGTATCCGGAATCGAGGGACTATACCTCCGTGTATAACTACTTTAAACTACTTACCCCGCGCACGATCCTCGCACACTGCGTACATCTCTCCGACGACGAACGCACCATGATCGCCGAGAATGACGCTAAGCTCTCCCACTGCCCCGCGTCCAACTCTGCCCTCGGCTCCGGAATCTGCGAAGTCCGCAAGGCCATCGACTCCGGCATAACAGTGGGATTGGGAACCGACGTAAGCGGCGGATACAGTCCCAGCATACTGGAAACAGTCCGCCAAGCGTGCTTAGTATCGAGGTTGTTGCCGCACATGTCTCGAGCTCAACCTGAAGAAAGAGAGGGTACGCCAGATGATAATGACGACAAAGTCCCTCGCGAAGTCCTCTCCATTGAAGAAGCACTTTACCTCGCCACGCGCGGCGGAGCAGCCGTCGTCGATATGGCGGATCAGATTGGTGGGTTTGATCAGGGGATGGTGTGGGATGCGCAGTTGGTCAAACTGGGGAAGTTTAATCCGGCGGGGAGGTGGGGGAAGACGGGTGGGGTGGAGAGTGCGGTGGATGTGTTCGATGAGGGTCAGAGTTGGAAGGAGAAGGTGCATAAGTGGGTGTGGAATGGGGATAGTCGGAATGTGAGGATGGTGTGGGTTGGGGGGAGATTGGTGCATCGGGTTTGGGAGGAGGGAGAGGATAGAGATGGGAGGGGGAAGGGTGGGTGGGTGAGGTGGGTGATGGGGGCGGTTGGGGTGGGAGCTGTGGGGTGGGTGATTGTTAGGAGGTTGGGGGGAGGTAGATGATCTTTTGTTTGTTGGGTGGGAGGTGTTGGGTATATAAGGTCCGTATATTATCCTATAGATGAACGTGTGGGTGCATTATTTTGTTGGATAGACTAGAGTTTATAATCAATTGTCAACTAGGGCTATTATGAACACTGCATCAAGCTATACTCTACCAACGAGTGCAGTTGCCAACGTATGACAACCTTCACTGAAACAACTCCACACAATCAAAGATCTAATCATATCAGCCATCCCATCCCATACCTGAAAAGAGGGGTGGGAAGGGGGAACTTACAAAATTCGGGCTCAAGAAGTCATCCCCAGAACTCCCCGAAATAACACTAATCGTGATCTACGCTCATCAGCACAGATCTCCACAACTCCCACAACGTATATTCAGGGTAAGGCAACGTACCGTATTCTCCCCCTCCACAATCGTCCCCTCAGGAACCGAAACATCGTAAACATCCCCATACCCTCTATACGCACCACGAGTCACGCCACGAGAGTCCAGATTCGTAGGTGCGGACGGCGCGGATCCTTCGTAGTCGTTGATCTGTTTATATATCTTAGCTATGCTGCACATAAAGGAGGAAGGAAAGAGGAAACCTACCGTAGCTTGAGGCCGTCCACCCGCGAACGACAGCGTAGTTCCGATACGCAGCGTCGCTGCACCAGTCTGGTCAGATGTTGCAGTGAACTTGATGGTTACTGGACTGTTGACGCTCTTGAAAATGGCCATGGGGAAATCAGTCAGGGAGGAGCTGCCAACGGTATAGGTTAGAGGGCCCCAGTCGGACATTCGGGAGTCGGAGGGGTGCATGCGGAGTTGGTTTTCTGCGTTGCGGAAGCCGGTTGGTCTATACCATGATGTGTTAGATGTGTAATTGATGTGTGTGGTAGAAGGGGGAGACTTACTGTCCGTCCCAATCGCCAATCTTGAAAATGGTCGTTCCTGTTTCGACGGAGCCGGAAATGTCCTTGCTTGTGCTCGAGCCGGCGCTGACGGTCACTTCGCTTGTGGCCACGACGTACTCGCCTTGATAATATACCATGGTGTATGTTCCTGGTTTCATGGCGGGGGAGGTGAAGCTGCCGGAGGAGGATGTGTATGTCCAGTATTGGGCGTCATCGTTGTACCTGCCCGGTTAGCTAGGGTTGATGGTTGTGTGGGTGAGAAGGGTGTACCAGTGAACGACCCAGTCGAAGCTCGAGTCAGCGCCTGACGCGGTTCCGGATACGGTTCCCCTGCCTGATTCGGCTACGTAGCCCTCGATGTCGAGGTCCGCGAAGAAGGACGTGTCAATGTCGGTGCTGGGAGTGCCGCTGCGGCTGAAGTACATCGAGTACGGTCCGTGAAGACCCATGCGGTAGGACTCGAGTTGCACGTGGCCCGAGTTCTGTATAGTAAGTAGCTGTAGATTTGAGAATATAGTAGTAAACGTACCATATACCAGTAGAGGGCGTTGTAGTCACCTCCGTTGTTGGAGTTGATGTCCCTGTAGCTGTGAGCATATTCCTTGCGATAGGGAGTATGTGCCTACCTGTGGAAAGGGCCACCGGAAGAGGTCTCGTATTGATTGAGGATCATACAGACGCGGTGCTCATCGCCCGCAATGCCTTAAATAGTCAGCGATAACCCTGTAGATATTCCATTATTTCTTACAGTGTCTCTGATCGTCAATGAAACGCTGGCTGGAGTAGAACTTGCTGCGAGTCTCGCCATCGACGAGGAACTGCCGTGCAATTAGCAACGTCATCGAAATTATGCAAAAGACATACCACGTCAGATCCTTCAATCGCCTCCCCATCGGCGGTGTTGGACACATCGCCGAATGGCTCCTCGTTGGGGAGTACATCTGAGTTGAGTCGAGCAATAAACCGCAATTCACCGATAGATGGCTCTGGTGGATGTTAGAGACTAACGTAGAAAACTTTGACACAATACTCACCCTCGGTAATGTAGGTTGCCATATGAATGATAGGATCCCCATCATGGACAACCATATACTGGGTCAATGTATCCGTTTCGCAGGTCACCTTGATGTAGTCGCCTGCTCCTAATCAGCTTGTCACTCTCGCCGTACTCAAAATCCACTTACCGCTCTTGGTAGCAGAAACTGTCGCAGTTCCAAGACCGGAGCCGATATGGCTACCCTTGCCGGAATACTGCAGCTCTGTGCCATAATGCACGATAGAAGTGATATCGCAACTTCCGCGATCAACTGTAAACACCAACGAGTTGGGAGAATTGGCGTTTATGACATAGGAATCATCGTTGGTCGTTATGCCAAAGTCTGCATTGACGACCCCAGCTGCAAGTGAGAGGAGCGACAGAAGCGACGTTTTGGACAACATCTTGGCGTTTGACATTGTCAGACCAATTCAAAGGTTTTCTTGTCAGTCGCGAGCTAGACACCTTAAATAGCTGTTTCCACAGGAGCACTGCCGAATCTTGAGTACCCATGGAGCCAGAGCCGTCAAGCTAGCGATTCTAATGCATGACCCCTGGTCTAAAGTCTTGGACAATGAGTAGCTTCCACCAATGGCTGGCTTGGCTCCTTCTGCAGCTGACACTGTATCAGACCTCTATTATGAAATCTCGTTTTCTAAGACCACCACGCACATTCAAGATGGCCAAATATAACATCATTGTATGTTACCATCTTTTCTTTCAGCACAGCATGTAGAGAAAAGCATTCTGCGGTCAAAAACTCCCACTGCCTCTGGAAGGGTACAGTCCATGATGTTGTCGATCATTTACCCAAATAATCACTTTAGAGGGCTTTGGACCCCATCCCATGTCTTGGCCAGACTCTTCAGTGGTGGACGGACTCGTTTCTTGGCTGGCGGACGGAGGGAGCTCCGCGCGATATCACCTGGTGTGACTGACTAGCATAAGCGCCAATCCACGAGTCAGAAGTGTCGGTTGCATTCCAGGGGGTTGCCTTCTCTAGGCTCTCTCCTCAATTTAATATATTCTTCGCCAAACCTAGACGGCAGTATGGAAAGCATCCGCACGTGGAACGGATCTTTGTGTCCTCGATATGTACGCGCTCCGCTAGATGCCAAGAGCTCAGGTTGATGCTGAAACGCACCATATGATGTCCGAGACAGCACCGGTGGACCGTACCTCGTCCCGAGCAACGCCGATCTTCTTAAGCGACATTTGCAGGATGCTTGGTAGTGTTTGTGCTATCGTGTATTTCAACGGCCTTTTCCAGCAACGGCTGTTTTGTAGAAATCCATCACGTTGTGTTTGTTTCGAATATTTATAGATGTCAACCCATGGTGCGTTCAGACACTCTTGCAAGTAGCTTAGTCCTGGATAGAAAAGGGATGATTCCAGGTAATACTATGCCTAGATTGCTCGAGCTGTCGTGGATCAGAACACCGTCACATAGCATATGTCAACCGTGCATCAAAGTCTTATATTTCAACGGCTCTCGTGAGATGCATCACACATTGGAAATTTAACCTTAAACTTGGGCTGCATCAGCTTATCGTTGTAAGCAAGGATCTGACGCAAGGGCCTATGTTGCCTCATTTGCTAAATGCTGTGATAATTTAAATCCCCTGTCAGTCAATGAAGATACTGGAGATGGGAGTCAACGGCACTCAGTCACAGCCTCATTTCAACAACAAAGATCTCACAAGAGATCCCATGGTTCCTGAAGCTGCAGACTTCAGTAGATCCTCTAAGATCCTAATTGATGGAGGCGATCGGCCCACCTGTCACAGGAGCTGCAAAAGCATGGGTCGGCAGATGCCGATGGCATGAGGATTTCCGAACGCAATTTGCAGAGGAATGCAAGGCAAGCCATGCAAAACAAACACTGAACGTTTGGTCTCGTGCAATCCCGAGCCAGACTCTCCGCCCGGAAGTAAACAGTCATTCCGGCCATGCTCAGCATTCTTCCTCACATTTCCATAGGATCTCGGCAATATTGCTCTTATTGCTCAATCGGCGTATACTCTTCATATCACTTGCTGATCTCAAAGCTGCAGTACAATTGATCACATTCGATCGTGCCTACATCTACGATGGAAGTCCTTCTCAAGGCGAACTACAGCTGAAGTTCGAGGTAACAGGCATGCTGATGGCTCGTCCAGCCCCAAGCTATGAAAGTTTGGACAGCTTCAGAGATTCAATCACTAGGCCCTGGACTAACATTTCATATTCTCTTCATCTCCCATCGATGCTACATGAATGCTGACTGAATTAGCAAACTGGCGATGCCGAGCATATCTTGCACACAGATTAATTTTACTAAGTTCAAGTCCAGAACACTACTCATACCCCTTGTACCTGTCTCAGTCAACTATTACGCTTAAGTCCGGCTACCCTCTCTGTTTCACCACCCCTTGCTCCAACATGCGATGCAAAACTCGTGGCAAAAGCGAGGCAGAAGCTGGGAGCAGTAATGCTCATTATTGCGTTGTTGCAGGGCTGATCACTTTCTTTTAATAACTTAAAGCACTGCCTAGCTGCTGCAGAGACAAAAGGCGAAGGGTGGCGATAAACATGGCGCACGCATCAATTCCGTGTGGAGGCTGGGTCCGGACCCTGCAGTCGCATTCCCAACCATCCTGTGCTGTACCGATGATCGACAGGGCGTCTTCGGCAAGCGGAAGGGACCCCGCAAAAGCTACGGATTGTCATTGTTCAGGAACCCACTAATTAAAGACACGAACATGTGGTTTTGGCTGCCCGTGCGCCCCGAAGCCGCAGCCCGAACGGAGGCATTAACCCTGATGCGTCCGTTGATTGTTATGGTCTTGTCCAACATAACGGGGAATTTCTGACCGCACACGATGCCAGGCAACCCATTTTATCACGGCTGAGCATGTTGATAGGTGTTGAATTCATTTTCCGTAGGCAGACATCTCCTAGAGCACTTTCTGCTGTATGACAGACATTCGTGACCGAAACCGTCTCACTCACGGTCCACCATGGTAGTTATGCTTCGTACATAAGACAAGGAAGGAATGCCTTCAATCATGGCAAGAAGGGAGTTTGGGAATTCGTGTGCTACTGTCGTCTTCCTTTGTTGTGAACCTTCTCCCTTACACACAGTGTCCCTTGAAGGCCCCGTATGCCTTCATACTCCGCCACAATAGCAGCCATCGGGGCTTTCCTGCTTTCGCAGCCCGTCATGGGCTCAAGGCAGGGAAAGGCCCCCTTTGGCTGGGGTGCTCAGTCACTTGCTCACTTTGGTATCAACCCAGACCTTGGGTTGCACAACCAGCAGAACCTCAACTCTCTCATTTCACATTCAGCGATGGCCACTGCGTTGGAGACGGAATATGCCACCGTATGAAAAGCACCAGCCCTGGCTCTTAGTTCTGATCACTGATTGTAGACTCAGATCCCTATTGACCATAATAACGCATCAGCTGGCACTTATCAAAATCGGTTCTGGGTTAGCGATGAATTCTATCAGCCTGGCAGCCCAATATTTGTGTACGATACCGGGGAGTCGGATGGCGGATCGATAGCCCAGTCCTACCTAACCTCCACTCTTTCCTTCTTCAGAGAATTCCTGATCGAATTCAACGCCATGGGAATCGCCTGGGAGCACAGATACTATGGAAACTCGACCCCGGCTCCCGTATCCTATGAATCTCCACCCGAGACCTGGCAATACCTCACCACTAAGCAGGCGCTCGCGGACCTTCCGTACTTTGCTAGTAACTTTAGCCGCGAGAAGTATCCTGACGTGGACCTGACGCCGCAGGGCACGCCGTGGATCATGGTGGGCGGCTCGTACGCTGGGATTCGTGCTGCATTAACTCGCAAGGAATACCCAGAGACGATATTCGCAGCCTATTCCTCATCGTCTCCGGTGGAAGCACAGGTCAATATGAGCGCATATTACGACCAAGTCTACCGTGGCATGGTTGCCAGCGGATGGAGCAACTGCTCGGCAGATATCCATGCTGCTCTGGAATATATTGACGATCAACTTTCGGATGAAGATACAGCTACCTCGATCAAACAACTTTTCTTCGGATCTGGCGCCGAGACCAACTCCAAAGGTGATTTCACTGCAGCGCTAACTGCCATCTACGGCTACTTCCAAAGTTATGGTATGGCGGGAGGTATTGGAGGTTTAGGCGCATTCTGCGAGTATCTCGAAATTGATCCCAAGACGAACGGGACTACAGGACCGGATGGCCTTGCCCCTACTTATGGCGGCCAGTATGTCGCCGAAAGATGGGCCGCATGGCCAACCTTTCTCGAGCTGGTTAATCTGAATATGGGGACCAACTGCGGACCTCAGGACGCGTCTCAGCCAATTGACTGTGACTTTTCCAAGCCATACGGCGATCCCGCGGCCATCACTTGGACTTGGCAATACTGCAGCGAATGGGGGTTCTTCCAGGCGAACAACGATGGGCCGCACTCGCTGGCCTCGCGATATCAGTCGGTGGAATACCAGCAAGAAGTATGTAACCGGCAGTTCCCCGATGCGGTGGACAAGGGACTGTTGCCTCCGTCGCCGCGGGCGGATGATGTCAACCAAGAGTTTGGGGGATGGACGATCCGCCCGTCCAATGTTTACTTCAGCGGAGGAGAATTCGATCCGTGGCGATCATTGTCCATTCTGTCGACGGAAGATTTCGCACCTCAAGGGGTGGAGTTTACGAGCGCGATCCCAGCCTGTGGGGTGCAGACCAATGAGGACACCGTCTTTGGATACGTCATGCAGAACTCGGAACATTGCTTTGACTTTCAAGCGACGCCGACCGTGGGGAAGTTATCACGCGGCATCTTCACATCCGCCTTGTTGCAATGGCTCGAATGTTTTGGACAGGATTCAAGCCAATCCAGGTGATCTGGGGGGCCAGGGGGTGTGTGAGTGTGTGGTGTGTGTGTGTTTGGTTGTGCTGGAGCCTGGAGCCAGGATAAAGGAGATAGGACAAGGATGACTGAGTGGATCCTGGGATGCTCCTACTTACTTGGAAAGGTACAGGGCGCGTCACGGCGAAGGTAGACTCGTACCCCAGATTAGATGATCAACGAGAAGCCTCGGAGGTTTTGGATCAACGTTGGGTTTTAGCGTCACGTCCAAAGTCCTGCATGCAGGTGCCGCTTTTCCCTTTTGGGAGATGCTTGCGATGTTTCCGAGTCCCGAAAGCATACTTACTGGGAATCGGGAATGACCCCTCGCAAGGTTGGCTTTTCCAATCATCGCCAGCCCATTCATGCCTTCTGGCTTCGCTGGATCGCTGGATCGCTGGAACCATCCCTTCCCGTCCCCTCCCTCGCCTACGTTTTAATTGTGGCTATGGAGGCGGGGATTTCCACTCCTTCACATGGTACCTCACGACCGAGGAGTCTGAAACCACCCTCGCCAAGTGAATTTGGCCTGGACTCCTCCTTGCGGGGGAGGACTAGTATATATATAATGTCTGTGGTCGGAACCAGGCTGCCCCTGTCGAATGTCATACTACCTCCTTGTACATAAGCTTCACTACAAAGTTATCTATCTCTCATCTCGCATTCTTCACATCCATCCCTTTGCTTTTTCTAGTCTCTATACTATCATTTCATCCCCCGCACTAGACTACCCGGCAGTTGCGTCATGTTGGCCCCTGCAATTGTCTTTCTCGGCGCCATCTATTTAACCTTCCGAATCTTGAGCTCTCTTCACCAGGCTTACCACCATCGCAAGAAGGCCAAAGCGCTAGGCTGTCAGCCCCCTAATTCCGTGGATACCGGTATCCTCGGCATCACTGGCTTCTATCGCATTGCAAAGGCAGCCAGGGAGAAACGATGGGTTGAATACATTGCCGAGCACTACCAGACGAGTGGGCCGACCTTCCGTCAGCAGGCCTTGGGAGGACTCATGGTCACCAACACCGTCGAGCCGGAGAACATCAAGGCACTGTTGGCTACTCAGTTCCAGGATTTCGGCCTCGGAACTCGCCATCGCGAGTTCTACCCGTTACTTGGAAATGGCATCTTCACCTTGGATGGGGCGGGTTGGTCTCATGCGCGTGGAATGCTGAGGCCGCAGTTCACTCGCGATCAGGTCTGATATTTCTACTATTCTATCATCAATGAGAACCTACTGACGGATGTGAGCGACTAGGTTGCTGATCTCGACCTTATGGATGGCCACATCACGAAGATGATGGACTTGATCCCGAAGGATGGCTCTACTTTCGACATTCAGCGCCTCTTCTTTCTCTTGACTATCGACTCGGCTACCCATTTCCTGTTTGGTGAATCCGTCGGATCAATGCGCACATCTGCTGAGTCGAGTCTGCTGGAAAAGTCCACCGTCGGAAATGCCCAAGGGTTTGCGGAGGCTTTCAACCGGGCCCAAGAATACCTAGCAGCGAGATCCAGAGCCATGGCATTCTATTGGCTCGTTAACCCTAAGGAGTTCCGTGAAGCGAATCAGCTTGTACACGAGGTGGTCGATCACTACGTGCGCCTCGCTCTCGAAGCAAAGCGTCATCCTGAAAAGAAGGAACCTGGCAGATACATCTTCGCAGAAGCCTTGGCTGGGGATACCGATGATCCGAGAGTGATCCGTGACAACATGCTCAACATCCTCCTGGCTGGCCGCGACACCACTGCCAGTCTGCTAAGCTCGGCCTTTTTCTACCTGGCACGTCATCCCAACGTCTGGACCAGACTTCGCCAGACCATCGTCGATGAATTTGGTGACGCTCAACACCCCAATGGAAAGATTACTCATGCCAGGCTGAAGGACACTCCATACTTGCGGTATTTCTTGAATGAAGGTGTGCAATACCCCCCTCCCCCCGCCGCAAGTTAGAATATTTCCTAACGAGACTAGTCCTCCGCCTCCTTCCCCCTGTGCCTCTGAACTTTCGTGTCGCCGCCAAAGATACTTCGTTGCCATTGGGTGGCGGGCCTGATGGGAAGGCACCCATCTACGTGCGCAAGGGCGAGCTTGTGTCGTACAGCGTATATGCAATGCACCGCCGCACCGATTTATACGGCCCGGATGCCCATGCTTTCCGACCAGAGCGTTGGGAAGAGAATAGCAAGCGGGGTTGGGAATACCTTCCATTCAACGGCGGGCCACGCATTTGTCTTGGTCGTAAGTTTACCTCTCATATGCTCTAGTGCACATTACTGACATTCTTTTCCAGAGCAATACGCTCTCACTGAAGCTAGCTACACTATGGTCAAACTGCTACAGCGGTACAATAGAATCGAGAATGCCGACCCTGATATGGTGGAGCCGATCATCAACTCCAGTCTCACGCTATCGCATGACCGTGGCGTCCATATTCGGTTGTTTTCTTCGTGATTTGCCAGCACTGCTGAGATATTGACCGTACCATTACTTGTTCAAGCCGCCGGGTGGCTACAATTTTTTTGCATTATGATGAGCTATACTTTTAATGGCCTAGGAAGGTTTCTGCAATGACTACATATATTAGCCTGCATAGTTTGATTTAGGAGATTCCACATTTCATAGTTTTCAATCGTAATGACCTCTTCGGATGCTATGTTCCAGTAGCTGACATAATGTGGCGGGAACTCAAGGCAAGTTTCTTTTCTTTGTATACTCGAGTATCTTAGCTCCTAGGATTATAGTACTTGTAGTAGGAGTGTTCTTTTACCGTGTGTGTCGAAGGATGACGGGGCCTCCATGCAATCTTTATACAAATACATGACTTATAGGATTTATTCTCCTCGATTCCCTTCCTGGGGATATACAAGACACGTGCCAAGCGCACAATAATTACAAGTAAAGAATACTTGAAAGATAGTCCAAGTAAAAGTGAATATATATAACTAACTTACCAGTCCCCGACCTGTAATATCACTTATGAGATTAATATGAATCTCAGAAAAGAATATGGAATCCCATAGAACTAGAGATATGGAAATTATAGAGAGTAGAAAATATCTACTTGAAAAACGTACAGGCTCTAGGGTGATAAAATGAAGGATTCTTACTGTCGTGGATGGAACTGTGAGTAGCAGGATCTGAACCCGCGATCCCCCAAAATCATGCCCTCAAATCAGTGACCCCACAAAGAAAAAGCAAAAAAGAAGCCCAACGCGGGGCTCGAACCCGCAGCCTTGAGATTAAGAGTCTCACGCTCTACCGATTGAGCTAGCCGGGCTAGTTCGGTGAAGACCTAAATTATAGATATGCATAATATTCTTGCTTTTCCCTAACGGGAAAATTTTCATTGCAGCCACAGAAGGTTTGGCTGTGCAATAAGTGGCTGGGCAGCATGTGTGCTGAGTCAGCCAATCTCCGCGGCGCAATTCCCTCCACCGAGATTCGACCTATCGCCATTGTTGACGTTGTCTCCAGATCCATAGCCTGCTGCGCGAATTTCGACCCTTGATTTTTGAGATCACTTAGAATTTGAATCAGATACACGACTGGGGAAGACGTACTACACTCTTGTTTATACGTGCATTCATAGTTCAGCTTGTCAATTACCTAACCTGGACTGGATACACGTGCTGGCCTATCACCTGACGATTGCTGAACTTCCCTTCACCTTATAAACTGTGCGCTGGATTTCACATCTAGCTTTACGATAAATTCTCGCTGCCAGCCTATCTTCACTGACAGTGGCAATGGCATCCGCTCCCAACCCAGGTCAAACGCTTCCTAGGATGCCAGTGGTTGTTCCTGCAATGGTTCCTCCCTCGAATGGCGCTGAAGCCTCTACAGGGGGCGCTAGTAACACTGACCCCAGTCCTGATGCCTGGGACTCCGAAATGCAACTTGTTTCCTCGCTCGCGAAACTCCAGAAGATGGAAGCAATGGTGAGTATTATCCCCTGAGGTCCAAGCTCAAACACCAATTAACACGTTATGACAGATCCACCAACTGCGGACTCTACTTCCTGAGCGCCTTCTGGAACCTCTGGCACCCATTGTCAACCCCAAGGCCGCTGCGGGAAGACCCGTCCCCAAGTCCCCGCAAATGCTGTACGAGCAGCTGGCTCAAGCTGCACGCGCGGGTGTTTCCGAGCTGCAAGAGTTTCAGTCGATGTGGAGAAGTCCCGAGATGAAAGCGGTCTGGGATCGCATTGACGCGCAGATTAAAGAAAATGGCGGCGTGATGCTGCAGCCCACGGGGAAATGGGAGAGAGATTACGATACCATTCTTGCGGATCTTCGCGAGGAGGAGCAGACTCAGAACGAGCAGCAGCAGAAAGCTAATGAGGAGGTGGAGCGATCGAAGATTCAGGCCACTGAGGGTGGGTGGAGAGCGATAGTTGAGGGCTTTGCTCAGAAGAATGTGCCTGGTGTGCGTGTTTTGGCGAGTCAAAGTGAAGCGGCTGTCACGGTTGTGCTTGTCAAAGCTGGGATGGTGTTCAGAGTTGAGGCTATTGCTGGTCAGGATGGGAATGGTGTACCTGACTGGCGGGTCTTTACTAGGACGCCTGGGGGGCAAACGCCTTCGAAGGTCGAGACGGCGGTGGCGCAGTGCTTGAATTCAAGGCCTCGACAGTGGGATTTGCTTTATCTACTTGTAAGGCCTGGCCCTTCTTCTTACGTTGCTGAATATGGTTTATGTGGACAAAACGCTGATATTTCATGTTAGGACATGATATCGTCCTACTCAACTATCAAACAGACACCCTGTGCAAAATGCACCAAGATGACCGACAGCACAGCAACCCTTCCCACCATCCGCAAACCATCCTCTACTCCCCAAGAACAGGGAAGTCAAACCTGGGAAGCCTATCATCAAGGCTGCACTGAATGAAAGAGGAACAAAGAAAACAAAACAAATGAGGAATATATATATCATTAATGATGGAATATCCCATTCCAACAATCCCCAGATGCCTCAACGTTTCATATATCAGACAGGTCGATCCCAGATAAATATTCACGTCAATGGCATTTCGCGGGTAAAATCAATGCATGTTCCTCGGAACATCCAACACAAACAAAAAAACAAAGGTGCATCTGGCATTCACACCTACTCCTCCACATCCACCAACTTTGTCGGGAAGAAACTTGCCACTTTTCCCTCAAGAAGTGGCTCGAGCACCAGCTGACCGCGAGGACGACGAGCGCCGTGCTCGTCCCTGACAGCCCTCATGACCGTAATTCCCATGGTCCCTTTCGTACACAAGAGCCACCACCATGGCGGACTGCCCTTGCGACGGACGAGTACGATGTCGTCAGATCTTGAGGATGACGATCTCTGCCGATGGGGTGCCGGTGTCGACGACCCAAATAGTGGTATTGTGTCTTGTTCTCGCTGTTTGCCTTTGTTTCTCCACCTTCTCTTGTGGTGGTGGTGGCTGCTGCTGGTGGGGATGTTGGTGGGGTTCCAGAAACTGGACATTTTGTTTTATCTTCCGAGAAAATCGGCTTGTGGTCGATGGCGAATCTGTCACGAGGGTGACTTAGCAAGAGAAAGTTGGAGTATAGTCAAGGATCACATCAATTGTGAGAAACACAAACAAAGAATGATGAGTGAGAAATGGATAATGAAGTCGAGATAGATGGACTTATATGTATCCAACTCCTCACATAGATCCATCGACCCAAGTCGAGTGCCCGATGATCCAGCCATCAATAAACGCGGTTATCTCCTATATTCTGGATACTAACAAGTGTCTGCATCTTGTCCCATGTATTGGTAGAAGTCTTGATTATGAGACATTGATAAGTTGATTTTACTTCATTGATGGATGTAGAGTATATCTTAATCTAACTCCAGCGATTTTAATCTTTGATCTTCCAGTCTGTCAATACTGGCTATATCCAGTCCAGTCATGATAAAACAGCAGATACTTGCAAAGAAATACCGGGATATTCCATAGTTATATCCGTCACATCTTTGTATATGATGTCATGTCTCAGTGCTAAGTACTACTATGAGTTCTAGGCACTGAATGGAACCTAGAAAACCAAGATTAGTAGATACCATGCTTGGAATACGAGGCTGGCGATATACTACTAGTATTATATATATGTATATGAACGAATTCTTTCGATGAGATAATCCGTGTTAGTAGTAGCTATGAATTCGGGGAGTTCCGTGATATTGTTGGTATTTTGGGGGATAGTATATATACTTATACTACGGCTTATCTACTTCCTTGTGGGCATCGATATTAGGTAATTTCAACGTATGTTGGTTGGCTGTGGTGCCTGGGGAGGGGAGTGTGGCTTGTTCCGGCTTTTGGTAATAGTATGGATGCTTAATGCCGTGAAGGAGGAATGAATATAGAAATTGTTAGTACTAGTACTAGTACTTGTTGGCTGGGACAGTCTCAGTTAGAAATACAGGTGTATCTACCAGTTTGAGTCTGCAGTGGTCGTAGTAGGTAGGTAGTATATATTGAATCTGAGGAAGTATCCGATAATAATAAGTTCAGATATGTATACATACATCCATGAGATAAAATGCAGAGAACATTAAGTATAGACAGGCCAAATGGAGATACAATCACATGTCATAATCACCGCATGCACACACTATTACACTGATATCCCGCTATTGCTGCGCATCAAAGGAGTGAACAAAGGTCAAAAGTAAAGAGGAAATTCCCAGCCATTATATCGAATCAGAAAAGGAAACTCGCAAACGCCAATCCAACCCAGCTGATAGATTGCTATCATCATAACTCAAACGAAATTCGCTTTGCTCCATGCAACATTCTAATGCATAAAAATGTTTGTTTTCTTGGTCGTCATCCGGAGATTAAACTCATGTGGAGAAGAGACCGAAGCCCCCGGCGAACCAGGTGAAGGACAGGACGGTGATGGCGAACATGCCAAAGGTGAACTTCATCCCTAACCGTTCGAGCTCGGAGAAAGCGCCGCTGCAGGTAGCGCAGACAAATCCTGTCGGAGTTAGCAGGTTCATTACGATATATAGAGGCCATAACATACCATTGAGCGGAGTGTACGGCTGCGAGCTGTACATTCCGAAGATGTAACTGCTAGCAGCACTAAGATAACCGGCACTAGCCGTCTCGGTGAGGGCCTTGCTGGCATCCCAAACGATCAACGTGTACGATGCTGTCAACAGCGGAACAGTCGCGTTGGCCTGGTACTTCTTAGTGTCCCAGACCACCTTTCCGGTAGGCGACATAGTCATGTTGGACGAGATGGTGTAGGTGGCACTGTTCAAACTGCAGGACGCGACGACATTGACAGCTGTTGGGCTGATGGTCAACGAGGTGTAGTTCCATTCCAATGTCACAAAATCGCCAATCTTGTAGTAGGATGTGGCTCCCTCGGTGGGAATGAGCATGGAGATACCACCAGCACCGGCAGCGGGGTTGATAGAAACACTCGTTGTGCTGTTTGAGGAAGAGCCAGAGGACTTGCCGGTAGCCGTGCCTGTTTTGGTAGCTGACTTGGTATTGGTGCCGGTGGCCGTGGCCGTGGTATCGGTTCCTGTTGCGGCGGCGGTCTTGGTCGCTGCCTCGGTCTTCGATGCACTCTCGGTGGTAGCGGCGGCTCCAGTGGTTGCGCTCTCAGCTGCGGTAGTATCTTCGCGAATCAGCAATACATCACACACGAAGCACGATAAAAAAATAGGACAGTGGTAGAAGGTAATGCCAAAAGACGGAACTAACCAGCTCGTCGCAACAATTCACCATGTGGCCGCCATGGCCAGGCCGAAGTTACCGTCCCCAACAGCAAGAGGAGGCACAGAATAAACAGACGAGACATGGAACGCATCTTGAAAAGACCGATCGGACTGTCTTGTAGTGGTGTTGACTGAAAGGCAGAGGGGTCGGTTGACTCCCTTGGCAAGATTCAGGGTCCGATCGACGTGGACCCTTTCCCGTATACGGCGGCAGAAGCGACAGGGGTATCGGTAACTGCGATGGACTGACGAGCGACAGATGAAGCTACACCAGAATGGCGAAGATGAACCGTCGAGCACGATAAGCGATGATCAAATCCAGAGATGAAGCGATACGGGCTGCAGAAATGGTGGTTTTTTCAGGCCAGCGGGACTGAAACATGCAGATCGTCCGATAGATTCTCGGCAGGGTCCAACGAGGGTCGGGGGGGAGGAGAAGAGATGTAAACAAAGCGAGTGACAGGGACCGGTCTGATTCCAGCGAACCTGGGGTGGCAGACTGATGAAAAGATAGGACCGATCAACCGATAGCGAAGGTCAGAAGAGTCAAACGACAGACGAGCGAAGCATTGTCCGACCCGAGGGGAAGAAAGAAAGACGAGGGCGAGAGACTAAAAGACCAGACGAGCAGCCATTGAAGGCGCGCCTTGCCCGATTGGGCCAGGGAGTGAGACACGGCGCTATTTTTGGCGGTGCGCCTGAGGCATCCAGTGCATCTGACCCGGTCGGGGATCAAGATTTATGCACCTTGTTTCACCTAGAATAGTCCCTTTCCCGTACACAGAATAGAAAAATAATCCCTCGTCGCAGGTATAAAGTAATAGCGAAAGAGTCATTCCGTGTCTGCCATTCTGTGACTCTATCCATCTCGTCCCATTTCATGAATGAAACTCCGTTCCCCATACCGTCGTGGTATGTAGAAGTCAAGTGTTTGCTGTCCCCGCAAACCTGCAACACTAACCGGATCCCGGCAGCCACTATTGCCAATTATTGGCCGCTACGATAAGCGAAGGGCGGATGGGAAGCACATCAATCTAGTTTACTTTTATTATTGTGGGTTTGCAGCTATCATTCTTGTCAAGATACCAAGTAGTAAGTAGTAAATGCATATATTTACGTGAGATTATCTAAACCTGATATCCCTGACTATGCAACATGCCACGCATAGCGTATACATCACCTTCCTTCCCATTCATCACAACTCATTCTCACTCATCATTAAGTATATTAACATTAGTAAAGGTCGATCGTTTAACAGGCGTATTGTTACAGAGTGCATTCCCTTTCAAACCGGGAGAGGCGCGTATCCTCCCAGATCCTTCGGTATCATGATTCATCAGTCACGCCACACTCGTCATAGAGCCCCTGTTACAAGGCCCAGTGGCGAGGTCTAGACGTTGTGTCTCTAGGAAGTATATTCGGGCTTCAGGTCGACAGTGCTGCAGGAGGAAGGAATAGTGGGCTCTTCGTAGCGGTAGATGTAGAAGAGCTGGGGTGCGTTGTGGTACCAATCGCACACTACATAGCCGCAGTTAGTGGCACGTTCTAGAAAGTTCGTATGGGTATATGTTCAAGGTCACTCACCTAGCCAGCCTCCGAAGCCATCCTGTGCCGACCACTCCAGACCGGTAGTGCCAATGGAGAAATCATCATCGCCGTATCCAACATTGATCTGGACAGACTCCCATGCTGCAAGCAAAGTTAATCTTCCGATCGCCCATGTGGTGAAGGAATGACAAAAACATGGATCAGCCAAGGGACAAGGAAGTCTAACCTGCGTAGTTGTTCTGGACGCCCATCTTGAATCCCCAAGGGAAGGAAGTTCCCAGGTCGAATTGGGTGTGGGTGCCGTTGAGGAAGGCCGGGCTGGCCGTTCCGACATCCGAGGTCAGCACGGCATCGTTGAATCCCGCACCGGTGTGGTAGGCATAAACGTAGAGGTTGTTGTGGTTATCGTTGGAAGCGCCCGAGGTCTTGAGGTAGAAGGACTGGGTGGAGTTGCTGGACTGGCGGGGGTACAGCATAGGGCTAGCAGCCACAGTAGACGCCAACAGGGCAAGAGAGGCAAGGAACTTCATTATGATGGATGGTGTGGACGAGAAAGGTGGATGAAGAAGAGAGAAATTAAAATAGAAAGGATAAGACTCGTGGATGGATCCTGAAATAGAACAGGGGATGTAGGAGAAAAGGGGAGGATGGTGCGTGTGATACAGGATGGCTGAATGGAGGGGGATGCCCAGCGTCTTTATATCGGACAGCCACCACGATTCTCCCCCACAGCAGTTGGGGACACGGGTGCGCCGGCGCCGAAATGCCTACAGGAAAGTTGGAACGAGTGGAGGAGGATCCAAGGACAGCGCAGGGGCAGGACAGACAAGACTACGGACTAGGGAAAACTTTGCGCGAAATCTGAGAATAGAAACTTGGGCGAATGCCGACAGGTGGAGGGGGCGGTTGGTGGTTGGTGGTTGGAGCTTCAGTTCAAAAGCTGAGGAATACTTTTTGAGTTGGCAGAATGAGAGGCAGGAACAACTGGAGAGGCAAATCCCTGCTCCACTTTTGCCCGCGCCTTCCTCTTCCTGCTGGAGCCTCGTTCGGACTGGCCGCCCTTGTCCTCACAGCCCGATTGGTTGATCCGGTCTTGGCTGCGCTGGTGGAGGGGTCCTCAGCCGGACCAATCATTGTAGGGCGGCGAATTCAGCAGAAACAGCAGATCCCTGCGAGGCAGAGGCTGATTGGACAGGCTCGGAATGAACGAGGATGGCGGGAGGAGACTGGACTCATCCCCGCATACTAAGTAAGTGGTACACTTCAGTGTATAGGTATTGTATGTTCAGTATTCCTATAGAGAATGAACACAATGGTCCATTAGTAACTTCACCCATCTGTCTATATACCATGTCAAGTTAAGATCAGATGGCAACTGTGCTGATCTGACATGATACAAGACTATCTTTTCTATTTTTATTTCCCTGCAACAACATAGTCTACTCCGTACTAATCCTCAAAACTTGTAAGCAGTCGATCTTAATCTATCGGATGATCGGATTTTCAGTGACCCTCTCTCTCTCTCTCCTCCATGCCCGATGCCCGACCGATCACTGCCCGGGTCAGATGATTGACTTTTTGTCTCAGATTTCTCCTCCCTCGGCTCGGGTTTCCACCGTTATCCATCCATCCATTCATTCATCCATCATATCGTCATATGCCTCGTGGATCGGATTGTCTTTTCTTTGTCTTTTTTTCTGGACAAAGAAATCATTGACATCACAAGAACCACACTTCCTCTGTAGTATACTGTATTACTGTCCAAGGCAACCCCTCCCTCCCCCTGAAGCCGATCACGATAATCACGTAACTGGAGAAATTTTAACCTGCAGCAAAAGTGGACTTGGACTTCCCGATCACTTCCACTCCGATTGGTCTTGAAACAACTCATCACTCACTTAGTTGCAGAGTAACTACAAACTGTCTAGACTTTCGTACCTGCACATAACACCGTGGCTATGCTATCCTCCGGTCCAGACAGTTCATAGTATCCATTCATCGCCCACATTCCTCACGGAAAGCCCGCCGCACCTCCTCTCCATCTACTTTGGTAACTGACATCATGATTCACCGTTCCGTACACTCCCTTTCTCTGGTTCACACACTATCGTCTGCCATGACATCCCACAATGGGGTTGGGTAGACGATCCTTATCCACGGAACCCCGTTATCTCGTTTCCCGCGGGGTATTCCGAATAAGTTACTACTTTGGTAGGAGTCAAAGTGACTCGTCAATGTCGTTTAGATACCTCAAGTCTCAATAATCAGTTTTGTCAGGTACCGGGGATATGGTTATGGAGTCGGGTTATACGTCATCGAGATTACGGTTACGTCGTCTGCTTGGCTTCTCTGGGTGATCTTGAATTGTACAACAACAACGACAATTATAGTAGAATTACACGGGGCATGGGATCGACATCATCCCGGGCTGCATGAAATTGTTTGTTTCAACTTTCAGCCCTTCGGGACATGGGTATCCCTGGTCATTGTAGTATATCATAACTAGCTGAGGTATAGGTATTGATCCTTCCAAGACGCAATTCATCTATCCATCCATGGTTGCCCAACGCCTGGGAATGATCCATATTATACAAATGCATATCGAGTCTACTATTTCTCATTGGCAAATCATCGTCGCTTGGCATATTCCGGCTTCAAAGCCCATTTCCCGCGCCCGTTTCGTCCCCCCTTGTCCAACACGGCTATCGTCTTCAGCATCTCCTTGAACTCGGCCGACCGTTGCGGCGTGGTGCAGTAGCGGTTGAAATGATCGATCAACATTTGGGTATAGACTGACCCGCCCTGGGCCGTAATGAAATCCCGGATCATGGTGATGAAATCGATTCCGCTGGGAGTCCGCGATGGCGCAGGACTGTTGCTGCTGCTGCGCGGTGAAGGTGTGCGCGCCGAGAGATTCGCCAAAATGCTGGCTGAGGATGGTCCGGCTACCGCTCGTCTGGCGGCGCTACTGCTTCCTCCAAATGCAGGCCGGCTGGGTAACTGTTCCTCAGGTTTCCCGGCCAGGCCGAATTGGCCCGTCCAGGTTGGAGTGCCGATGGGGACGGACCGCGCTGCTTCACCCGCTCGCCGCAACTCCTCTGCGGCTTCAGCTGCCACCCGCTTCGCTTCGGCCTCGATTATTTTGGGGTCCGCTCGCACCACGCGCTTGCCATTCACGATCTGATCATGCTCCAGCGCCGAATGGACCCCGGATCGGGCAAAGATGCCCTCCATGATGCGGGACTCGGAGTTGGCACCTGAAGTGCCCTTCTCCTGCTCGCTCTGTTGCTCTTGGTCTCCCTGGAACTGTTCGACAGCGGCGACACCCACGACCTTGCTGATGTCTTTCTTCTCCTCCTGCGCGCTATGTGAGGAGGCAGATGATTTGATCGCTGCATTAGACTTGCGCGAGGTGCCATCGCTGTCTTCATATGTGACGTCCGCATCTTTAAAGATCTTACTGGTCTCGGTGGGGCCTTGGCCTTCGTCTCCAAGAGAGAAGAGATCATGGAGGTCGCTTAGCTGGAAAGTCTGGCGTTGCTTGGGATCCCGGAGGATTTTATTCGTGAGAAACTGCTTAAAGATCTGACGATGATAGATCTTCTCTTCAATAGTGCCTGCGGTCATAAGCCGATAGACGGTGACGTCGCGCTTTTGTCCTAGCCTCCAGGCCCGCTCCCGCGCCTGCACATCAGTTGATGGGTTCCAATCGGGATCGTATATGATCACCCGATCAGCACCCGTTAGATTCACACCCAGCCCGCCAACTTTAGTGGTAAGTAGGAAAACATGTAGGCTTGGGTCATTGTTGAACTCGTCCACCATAGCTTGCCGGTGCTGGATGGGTGTGGTGCCATCCATTCGACGGTAGTTAAATCCAGACAGTGAGTTCACAAATTTCTCCAGAATATCGAGCATGATCCGATGCTGCGTGAACAGCAAAGTCTTGTGACCGGTATCCTTCCATAGCTCCAGCAGCGATTTGACGACCTGCATTTTACCCGACTTGGATCCGCTACCATAGCCGGTTGTTGAGGACATCAGCTTATGATTTTGTAGATCCGGATGGTTGCAAATCTTTCGTAATATATCGACACCGAACAAGACTTGTCGACGCCCGTTGAGGATGGATTTCATCTCCTCGGAGCCAAGGAACGCCTCGTACGCCTGTCGTTGCGGCTTTGTCAACTTGCAGAACAGCACTTGTTCACTCTTCTTAGGAAGATCTGCCGCAACATCGATCTTGAACCGCTGTAAAAGATAGGGGCTGATGGCATCCTTGAGGGTCTCGGCACATTTGGCAGCTGTCTGGACTTGCAGATTAGAGGCATTCGCGTACCCTCCCTGACGAATCGGGAACTCGAATTGGTTCCGGAAATTCACCAGAGTTCCCAGGCGCATTGGAAAGACGAAGTCGAATAAAGACCAGAGCTCTGTAAGATTGTTCTGCATCGGGGTGCCAGATAGGATAATGCGATGGGGTGTCCGGAGTTCCTTGCAATGGATAGTAATCGAGGTGTTCGGGTTGCGGATTTTGTGCCCTTCATCCAGGACAGCACAGCCCCATTCAATCGGTATCACGAGAGAAGCATAGGTCTGTAGGCCCGAGTAAGTGGTTACCAGTACATGCCCTTCTTCTACTACACGCTTGACGACTTTCCTGGCTGCTTTCAGGCCACTTGGCATGCCACGAGTACTCGAGGCGTTCCACGCCTGAGACAAAAGAGCATCTTCTCTGCTGCTCTCGTTCCGAATGTTGACCATTCCACTACCGGACGTGTGCAGGATGGATACACGGAAAGGAGGCCACCAACGGTGGAACTCATTCACCCACTGCTTCATGACCGTAGCGGGACATACAACGATGACTGGCCTCGTCAACTTTTTGCTGTAATGGAGACCAGCAAGGAAAGAGATGACTTGAATAGTCTTCCCAAGACCCATCTCATCGCCGATGATCCCACCTACTTGCTGCTGTTGTAATTCCCATAACCATTGTACTCCGGTCTTTTGATAATCGAACAAAAGGGGATGTATATCACCAGGTATTCGATACCCGTTGTCGTAGGGCATATCTGAAACTGTGGGATGAGGCATGAACCATTCTTCCTGTTCATCTTGATCGAGCATATCCACATTGTCCCCAGCAGCATCCACCTCGGGTCCATGACCTGCAACACGCGACTCAAGCGCTCTTTTCCTAGCAGCTGCCCTTCGACTGACCCAATATCGAAGCCTAGTTTGATAGAGCTCTTCATTTCCATCGTCCATTCCGCTGAAATCTTCAACCTCGTCCGAAGACTTTGGAGCCTTTACTGGCTTTGCCGTACGTTTTGGCCTTTCTTCAGGCAGGAATTCTTCTTCATCTTCCGATACAGAAGACTGCCTTTCAGATTCAACATAGCTAGCAGACTCATCTTGATCCTCGAAATTGTCTTCGAAGGATACCTTGGTTTCTTGTTCAAGAGCTTCTTCCTCCTCCTCATGAGACTCGCGGTCTATCTTTCGACGCTTACTTGCTCGAGAGGTAGGCGCTTCATCCACTAAGCTGGAAGCGGGAGTCTCATCGAAACCGAATCCAGGTCGTACGAGATTACGATGTGAAACAGCTGACCGGTTCTTCACCTGCTCCAGTGCTTCCCTTTCATCGCGTTCGTCCTCTGCATCGATCAAGGCATCCTGAAGACTAGCAAGAGGGCCATGATTTGGCCCAGTGCTCATGTTGGAAAATGGCGTAATCTTTCCAGTTCGAATGAGATAATCCCGGCGGGACTCATTAGGCATGCGCCCAGTCCCGGTAGTCGGAGAACCAGCCTCGTCTCCTTGATGTCTTTCGTCCATTCTTTGCTGAATTTCTTTAAGGTCAGTTGCCAGTGCCGCATTGCGGCTCTCCAGCTTCTCAATCTCATTGCTGATGCGAACTCTCGCAGACGTGCCAACTGGCTGCGACAAACGCTGATGTAGTTTCAAGATTTGGCTCTCAAGTTTCCTAGAAAACATTCACTGTAAGTTCCACGTGTAAAGCTCAGCAGTAATATAAACATACTGTTTCTCTAATGTGGTTTTCTCCAATCTTTTACTATCCCGTTCGTCAGCCTGCTCCATGAGCAACCTGTCGGCCTAACATAGTCGTCAGCATCCTCGGCTCCTTTAGAGATTGACCAGTAAAGCGTACCTGACGAGATATGTCCCTTTCGAGGTCATCTTGATCACGAACATCGGCCTGCAATTCACGTAATCGACTTGCTTCATCGGCGTTTGCCGAATGCCCTTGATTCAGAGATGCTTCAGACTCAGGTGGATCCGATGTAGATATCGCTTGTTGTTCCGACTCTTCCTCCTTTTTCATGTCTTCGTCAAAGCCACTCCGGGATGCAGCGACGTCCACGTCGTTCAATTTTGCCCCATCCATGATCCTGTATGAATCTCAATGGACAGACACATTTAATAAAGTCTGATAAATTCCACGGTCGTTCAGTTTATATCCCCACAAATCTAATATGTGACTGTATTTTATAGATGTCTTTTAAGGGATAAGTAAGAGTTATGTGTGATATTATAGTGGTCGTAAAAAAGATGATACCGGGGTCATTGCAGCAAGTGGCGTCACCGATGTGTAGTGAGAAGTAAATCTGACAGGGTTCGAATTAACCAATACCGATCCTTGAGAGCCAGTCTATAGCACATAAAGTGTTTAATACACACCCACTCTGGACGATTCACAGCCGAGAGCGAGAAAGTGATTGTAAAGAGATTGAAATCTCAGAGGACTGGATGGGACTGGCGAGGGACCGCGCCAGACCATGTCTACAAGGACTGCGACGATAACCATAAACCCGGCAGAAAGATTTCACCGACGGCAGCCTGGCACTCACCGCCCTGGGTGCCTAGCCCTTGGGCGGTTAGTCATCCACCACGTAGCCTCCCACGTCACCGGGACTGGCTGGGGCCCGTGTGTTGCCTCAGTCCACCTCTCACTTCACACACCATCCACGCTCGAATTGCCCAGGTGATAATGTCATCACCACACTGAATTCCCTTAGGCTTCGGGTATGCCCTCCGGTGTCAGCCTTCATGATTATCGGGAGGAGTGGAATATACTGTTTGGCCTTGTTCCGGGTGTTGTTGGGCCTGGAACAAGAGCAAATAACATGTATGGAGATTGGCAACCCCTTCTGCAAACGGCAATGACGCAGAGGGAACCGTAGTACAGAACTCGAGATAATTACAATCACCAATCATGGCATTAGTAACCGCCTCTGGTCCAGGTCATCCTTCCCTCGAATAGCCGCAAGAAAAGGCATTGTTATAAGTCTGCTCGTATAGCGAGCTATACCAAAACAGTGCCGTTGGACTTGAATGCCCAAGGGGGCAGCGGATGTTTCCGAATGAAGGCAGATCGTCGTTCAAGAGGCTGGTCGCGAGGCAGGCAGGCAGGCACAGACTCAGTCAGACCTCAGACAGACATCAAATAGTCTCCATGATTTTAATTGCCCAGTTACACCTTGATGTAGTCCAATATTAATGTGGTTCTAACCCTGGACGGTGGCTAGATGGGAATGCTAGCTAGTATTTAACTGCATTGGTCTTTCCATTCTCTGGCTTAGGTTGTTCTTGCCTATCCCTCCCTTTCGTTTGCCTTTCGAAACCGGGGGTTGGCCTCGATTTGCTGGCAGTCGATTCATCATCTATTAACAGGATCCCTACCAATCTGCCTGCACGCGCACACACACACACACACACACACACACATACACACAACCCACCTGCAGAAGGGTTCGAGGAGATGAAAGAGGGGCCCTCCCCGAGTCGTGAGATCAGCCATTAGAAATAATCCAGCGAAGAAAGAAGAGAGTGTAGTATCAGGTTGGTCCGTGGGTGACCCTTTCCCGGCACCATTCCATTTGCAAAGCAAGCCCCAACCCAACGGCAGCCTGAGGCCCGCGTCGGATCTCGCTGCTGCTCAGTGCTCAGAGTCAGTCAGAGTCAGAGGGTATCTCCACCTCCACGAACTGAAATCAACTTTACTACCCTCTCTTCCCTCTCTTCTTTCTTTTCCCCCCCTCCGCACTAGTTTCACCCAGTGCCCGTCGTCTGGACTTGCTTCCAGATTCAACCCCCCCCCCCCCCCCCCCCC
>NW_020798754.1:0-63076 GCF_003344945.1 Aspergillus welwitschiae | reverse complement strand
CCCCCCCCCTTACCCATCTCTGCTCCTCGACTGTATAACTTGCTGTCTGGATTCCCATCCTTCCCTTGGGGGTTCCAACAGTTGGTTCAGTCGCCTTCCTTTCCCCATCTTAACCGACTAAACCCCCTTCGCGTGTCAGCTGCCGCATCGATATTGGCTGCTGCGTCGCACCCGTCATTGTGGATTGCGACCGCCCACTCCGTCCATCCACTGGCCGCCTCCCCTCTCGCCCCTTCTGAGCCCTCATCACCAGAACAGTCTGCTGTTCCGAATAATGAGGTTCGACGCAATCCGAATCTAGCATCAATTCCTCCGTCTCGTCTCTCCTCCGATTTTCGAATTGCACCACCACTCCCCGGTGTCCCGCGTCAACTCCGCCTGATTGCGCTACGTGCGTCTGCCGTCCCCGCTGCTACTATCTAACCCCCGATCGTGGTGCATGTGCGCTGTCGACAGTGATAAATGATCATCATATGTCCGATCGGATCTGATCTCCCACTTGACCTTCACGAGACGCCGCTATACGGGAGGAAGCATGGATTCCCAGTGGCAGGCATACCAGGATCCCTTAATGGGGCATCCCGCGCAGTTCAACAACGGGTTGACGTCTAATCCACAACAGCTAGCCTCAAAATACGGCGCCCAGCCACAGCACTCGCAGCCGCCGGTGGGCTACACCTACGAACCCTTCCAGTCTCCTGGCACCACCGCCAAACCACCATCCATCGGTGCAAATTCCAGAACCGTCTCTATGGCTTCGTCTCCCGCTGCGACGCCACGTAGTCGGGATTATGTCACCGATGCGGACACCACGATGGAAGATGCGGATCCGTACAACCGGGCCAAGTACTCGACAAGACCGAGCCATCATAGCCGACCGTCATCCCAATATTTCCCAAGCGAAGAGTCGTCAGCTGCTCGCAGGTACTCCCCTATGAATGTTTTGTCTCCTTCCATGTCGTTCAATGCGAGTCCTGGGAAATCGCATAACTCGTATGCTTTCCCGCCCGGGCCGAATCAACCACGACGGTCGCCGACAAGAGGTTCAACCTACGCCTCACCTCCTCAGGCGTTCCAATCCCCACCCTGTGAGTATCAACGCCTTTGAGATCTTTGGGTTTTATGGATACTATGGCAGCTAACATATCTCCTCACAGCTGCGTCACGCCCCCCTAGACTTCCCCCGCTTCAGCCTACCGACATGAGCCCCGATCAGTACTATCCGCCCTCGGCGGGCTCACAGCTCAACGCCGCATTTGCACAAGATGGAAGGTCACCGCGCTCTGCGTCTATATCCGGTGGGAGCCAGCAGCCAGGCCGGGGCCCTGTTCCGAAGTTCCAGAAGATCAAGTCCATCCAGGAACTTCAACCACGCATGAATGCGCAGCCACCTTACAGACGCGCCAACCCTGATGGTGGTTTCATCAGCGTAAGTACACAGGAAATCAAAGGCTCTGGAATAGCCATTCGTTAACATGTGTACAGCCTCTGCAAGCGTTGACAACACATCTCCCCGCCACTTATCGAATATGCAACCCGGGCTTCAACTACGAATCGTCCCGGAACCCGAGGCGTGTTCTTACCAAGCCTAGTAAAGGCGTGAAGAACGATGGTTACGATAACGAGGATAGTGACTACATTCTCTATGTCAATGACATCTTGGGCAGTGAGGAAGCGGGCCACAAGTACGTCTAACCCTAAAGCGTGTTCGACCGAAGTTCCCCGAGGACCTAAGCTAATCGCGTCTAGGAACCGTTATCTCATTCTTGATGTGCTGGGTCAAGGAACCTTCGGTCAAGTTGTCAAGTGTCAAAACCTGAAAACTGGGGAGGTTGTAGCTGTCAAGGTCATCAAGAACAAGACTGCATATTTCAACCAAAGCATGATGGAGGTGTCGGTTTTGGATTTGGTAAGTGTTTATATCTCAGCGGGTCGAAGTTGTTGCTCCGTTGCTCACAACTGTCGCAGCTCAACAGCAGATACGACAAGAATGACGACCACCACTTACTCCGCTTGAAAGATACTTTCATTCACCGACAGCATTTGTGCTTGGTGTTTGAATTGTTGAGTGTCAATCTCTACGAACTGATCAAGCAGAATCAGTTCCGGGGCTTAAGTACGACATTAGTACGCGTATTTGCTCAGCAACTTCTGAATGCATTGAGCCTTTTGAACAAGGCGCACTTGATTCACTGCGATCTGAAGCCGGAGAATATTCTACTAAAAAAGTTAGCAATCTCTCCAACCTCCTTCGAATGCACTATGCTAACTTAGCTCCATCGCAGTCTGGAGAGCCCCATTATCAAAGTCATTGACTTTGGTTCAGCCTGTGACGAGCGACAGACAGTCTATACCTATATTCAATCTAGGTTTTACCGCTCACCAGAGGTTCTTCTTGGCTTACCGTACGCGCACCTCGCCTTGTCCTTCCCTGTATACGCACGGCTAAACTAACACACTTCTAGCTACTCATCCGCGATAGACATGTGGTCTCTTGGTTGCATCGTCGTTGAGTTATTCCTAGGGTTGCCGCTTTTCCCTGGATCTTCGGAATACAACCAAGTCTGCCGCATTGTGGAAATGCTCGGCCTGCCGCCAACATGGATGCTGGAGATGGGCAAGCAGTCTGGCGAATTCTTTGAGAAGACCCAGGACGAGTTCGGTCGCAAGACATATCGCCTTAAAAGTCTAGAGCAATATTCTCGAGAGCACAACACGAAAGAGCAGCCGAGCAAGAAGTACTTCCAAGCGTCGACCCTGGAAGAAATCATCCGCAGCTACCCGATGCCGAGGAAGAATATGAAACAAGCAGAGATTGAACGAGGTAGGTAATACCCGATCCGCCATACATACATTTGCTCACTATTGTTGTTAGAATTGAACAACCGGGTAGCCTTCATTGACTTCGTTCGTGGCCTATTGGCCATCAATCCCCTCGAGCGTTGGTCGCCACAACAGGCCAAACTGCATCCTTTCATTACGCAACAGAAGTTCACAGGCCCTTTTATGCCCCCGATGAACCTGAAGTACTCATCTCTGAACAAGACTGTTCCCCCTGGAATTCAACAGCAGCAGCAGGCAGAAGCTGCCAGCAAGCAGAGGGCCGCACAAGCAGCCCATGCCCAGTCAGCCGCACAGAATGCCTACGCTATGCAGCTGAATCAGTTCCACACGCCCACGCATGCTCAGCCGCCGCCAATGTACAATGGAATGTTCACTGGTCATCAGCAAGGTGCCCCTCCGCCCTACCCCACGCAGCCACCGGCGTACGGTCATCAGATGAACCTCATCCCTGGCCAAGTGCCCCAAGCACAGTATGCGCCCTCCCAGAGCCTCTACGCGCAAGCGACAACAAGGGCTGGGCGGCAACGGGCATCTACCATGGATCCTCAGGGTGGAGGTATTCCGCCAACAATCCAGCGTGTGGCCAGCCACCTCGACCCCAATGCACCTATTCGATTACAGCCTAGTCCGGCATACTACCCCCCACCTCCAGATGGGTATGTCGACCCCAATTCCGCTGGTCAGAGGCGACGAGGAAGTCGTACAGGCGGTACAAGAAACCGCGACTTCATTCGAACCCTCGAGGATGGGGTGTTAGGGGGTGAAGGCTTTATGGGCCAAAACCAGTGGCATTGAGAACACGCATACCCAGGAACAGGCCGATGGCACATGGATGTCCATCGGCCTTACGGACAAGCCATTTTTTCTGTATAGGCAAGTGTGTGCTCCTTTGCGCGTCCATCACCAGAAACTGGACGCAGAGCTACACTCAAATGGCCTCCTTCCTGGTATCTGGGAGCCTGCTCGATTTAAAGCTCATTACCGTCAGCTTTCCTCGAGACCTGAATTGGTCCTTGGTACGTGTGAGTTCTGTCTCCATGAAAGTCCTGTGACAGCCGGTTTGCCTTGTTGTTAGGCACGGGACAAATGAAAGTCCCCTACGTGACAGGCAACATAAGTTCCCAAGGGATATATTTAACGTCAGACTTCCGCCGTGGCGGCGAACACGGATGGCCTGCTTGTCAAGCTACAGCAGCACGCTACGGTGGACAGGTGCTCCCTTGCCCTATAGTTGAGCGCTGCAGTGCTTCCCAATGCTCATCCTCATTTATTCCTTTTCCCCTGTCAATTCTCCTAGGTTCCTGTATGTGGCTGTTTTCGGCATAGCCAGGAGTACTCGGAAAGAGGTGATTTATGTTGATTCTTGAATTTTCATTTCCTTCTACCCAAATATTTGCACGAAGATCCCACCTGTTATGTGCTATGCAAGACATGTCCTTTTTGTTAGTTCCGTCCCTTTTTGCACGATTCAAAGAGCAACATGACTGTAACTTGGATAGTAAAATATGAGATATGAGGCCCGAGTTTAGATGGGCTGGAAAAGCTAGAGCTGCTTGATCTCTTTTTCTCTTCCCCACGGGGGGGGGTGTGGGTGTGGTGTGGTGGTACTTTGGCGGGTGAAGTGAACGACACGGGCGACAATCGAATCACGGGAGGCCGGTGGAACTCCAATAAGCCGGAAAACGCTGTAGTCTCATCTGGTCTCTGACGCCCGGATCTCCGCAATGACTGTAGGCCGTGGATCTTGATCTGACAAGGTCCCATCAGTGAAGTAAATAAAATAGCATCCATTGAGATCTGGAGTTGAGGGGGAAAAGAACAATGGCAATCCGCGTCCCGGAGACTGGCCGCCTGCCTGTTGTGGTTAGGCGCCGCCTCGCTTAAATTTCGTGTGTGACTCGCGCCGCCCAACCTCTGCGGCTCGGAACCCTCACAACGGATTTTCCTGCCAGGCAAAAGAACCAGCCCGATCCGCCCTACCACCTGCGTGTTATCCCCCCGGCGACGACTGAGACCGCCGTTCTTCGATTCCCGCGACTTTCCCGATCTCGAGCGTCTGAATAATATCCGCAAACATGTCGCGTTTCTTCTACGGTGGCGGTAGCGACAGCGAGTCCAGCTCCTCTGAGGAGGAGGAGCTCTACAGTGATCGCGAGGAGGAGGAGCAGTCCGAGGAGGAGTCCAGCGAGGAAGAGTCTGAGGAGGAGGAGGAGGAGTCCTCTTCCGAGGACGAGGATGCCGGCAAGACCGGTGCCAACCGTTTCATGAAGAATGTTTCCGAAAGCGAAGAGAGCGAGGATGAGGAACGAGTAACTATCGTCAAGAGTGCCAAGGACAAGCGGTTGGAGGAACTCGAAAACACCGTCAAGTTGATTGAAAATGCCGAGAAGATCAGCGACTGGGCGGTTATCTCGACAGGTGCGTTTGGCCCTGGAATCAAAGAATGGAATTGCGGGACCGGCAGCGGAGGGAAGGATGGGTTTTCGATACTAACATCCGTTTTATAGAGTTTGACAAGCTGAACCGTCAAATCGTCAAGATTGTCCAGTCTGGCCCGACCCCGAAGATCTACGTCAAGACCGTTGCGGACCTGGAGGATTTCGTCAACGAGACCATCTCGAAGCAGAAGTCGAGCAACAAGAAGATGAACGCCAGCAACGCCAAGGGATTCAACGCCGTTAAGCAGCGTATCAAGAAGAACAACAAGGACTACGCCGTTCAGATCGACAAGTACAGGAAGGACAAGGATGGCTTCATGGAAGCCAAGGAGGAAGTGGCCCGTCCCGTCGCCGCCGCCCCTCGCCTGACCAAGATTGAGCGTATCGAAGCCCCTGCTCTTTCCACCGCCGGTGATGACGATGGTTTCGCGACCGTTGGCCGTGGCGGCAAGACCCTCCAGTACACCCCCGAGAGCATCCTGAAGCACCTCCGCGTTATCGTCGAATCCCGCGGAAAGAAGAACACCGACCGTTTGGAGCAGATCCGCACGATGGAGAAGCTGTTGGAGGTTGCCCAGACTCCTTACCAGCGTATCCGCATCTACTTGACCATGATCTCCACCCGCTTCGATCTCACCTCTTCCTCTACCAGCAACTACATGGCCGTCGATCAGTGGAAGTTCGCCGAGCAGGAGTTCGCTACCCTTCTGTCCGTTCTCGAGAACAACCGCACCTATGTCGTGACCGAGGGTGCCGAAGAGTGGGAGGATGATGAGAAGCAGCCCACACCCGCCCCCGGCGAGGTCGTTCACATCCCCGGCAGCATTGTCTCGTATGTCGAGAGACTGGATGATGAGCTCACCCGTTCCCTGCAGCACATTGACCCCCACACTGCCGAGTACATCGACCGTCTGGGTGATGAGAAGCAGCTGTACGCCAACCTTGTGCGCACCCAGGTCTACGTCGAGGGTCTTACTCAGTCCGAGAAGACCGATCCCCGTCAGGACAGCCTTAACCGCGTGGTCATGAGGAGACTGGAGCACATCTACTTCAAGCCCTCTCAGGTCGTCACGATCCTGGAGGAAGGTACCTGGAAGGTCCTTCCCTCCGAATTGGAATCCAACGTCACTCCCCGTGGCAACACGGGAGATGTGACCAACCTTGTGCAGACCCTTTGCAGCTACCTGTTCAAGCACAGCGACGGTATCATCCGTGCTCGTGCGATGCTGTGCCAGATCTACTTCCTTGCTCTGCACGACCAGTACTACCGCTCTCGTGACCTGATGCTCATGTCCCACCTTACCGAGAACATCGCCAACTTCGACGTTTCCACCCAGATCCTCTTCAACCGCACCCTTGTTCAGATCGGTCTGTGTGCCTTCCGGGCCGGCCTGATCTACGAGGCTCAGACCACCCTCTCTGAGGTCTGCGGCAGTGGACGTCAGAAAGAGCTGTTGGCTCAGGGCATCATCCTCCAGCGCTACTCCACCGTCTCGCCGGAACAGGAGCGTCTGGAGCGTCAGCGTCAGCTGCCCTTCCACATGCACATCAACCTGGAGCTTCTCGAGTGCATCTACCTGACGTCGAGCATGTTCCTGGAGGTCCCTCTGATGGCTCAGACTTCTTCCTCCCCCGAGATGAAGCGTCGTGTCATCTCCAAGACCTTCCGTCGTATGCTGGACTACAACGAGCGCCAGGTTTTCACTGGTCCTGCTGAGAACACCCGTGACGGTGTCATCATGAGTGCCAAGTTCCTCGCCGCCGGAGACTGGAAGAAGGCCGCTGAGATGCTCAACTCGATCAAGATCTGGGATCTGATGCCCCAGCCCGACAAGGTCAAGGAGATGCTGTCCCAGCAGATCCAGGAGGAGGGTCTCCGCACCTACCTCTTCACCTACGCCCCCTTCTACGACAGCCTCTCCATCTCCACCCTGGCTACCATGTTCGAGCTCCCCGAGAAGAAGATCGCCGCTATCATCAGCCGTATGATCTCTCACGAGGAACTGGCCGCTGCTCTCGACCAGGTCAACGATGCCATTGTCTTCCGCAAGGGTGTCGAGTTGTCGCGTCTCCAGTCCCAGATCGTCACCCTCGCCGACAAGTCGATGAACCTTCTGGAGTCCAACGAAAAGACTCTCGAGCAGCGTACGCAAGGCATGGCCAACGCCTTCCAGCGCGATCAGGGCGCCGGCGCCCGTGGTGGCCGTGGTCCTCGAGGTGGTGGCCAAGCCCGTGGTGGTCCCAGATTCCCTGGTGGCCAACAAGGTCGTCGGCCTGGTGGACAGCAGTTTAGCGGTGGTGCATTGGGCGGGGCGATCAAGGCATAAAAATGATTTCTAATGGCATTGATTTCTTTTCATGGTTCTAATGCTCCCTTTTCTTGGAATTTAACTGCGTATGATTCCATGTGTGCTCTTACCCATCATGGTTCCTTTTTTCTTTTCCCTTTTTTCTTCCGTTGGGCCACTCTAGCCCTTTCTTCTTAGAGTTCTCCTACTGTCATGCATACCGTATTTTTACTCTCCGCAGATGAATATCACGTTTGGAATGAACGATGGACATAAAGAGCCTGAAAAGTCTAGATTGTATATGGAAGGATGAAAATCAATGCACGCTAACGCTTCAAAAATGTACAGGTCGTAGACGCTCTAAACCAGCATTTCCCAGTAGTTCAACCATAAGCTAGGAAGGTCGTTCCAGGATCCTGATACCGACCATCAATCTGGCACGATTCTCAACAGACTTGAGGAAGATATATATGACATGACCGGGAGGGATTCCATAGCAGCCTCGGGATAAACCAAGCCACTGCATCTTGGACTCTTCATGCCCTGTCCAGTCTCGAGATGTCCCCGGACAAGAGCAATGATTATATATCCCCATGCATCCAGTACCCGCTGGACACTTGCGCCAGTCCCAACACCTCAGGTGTCACTGGATATACTATGATACCAGACAGTAGTAGCCTTCGACAAACTATACTCACCCACTGTCATCTAGCAGATTTTGAGGTGACCAATACTCATTTTCCTCCGCTTGGGCATCTAGCCAGACAAGGCCATCCGCCAGCAGATCATCAATGACAGTCTGTGCCCGAGCCTTCTCCCAATTCAAATTCGCTTGAAGCATAGAGATGCTCACGTAGCCAAGAACCTGAATTGCCTCGAGCACAGTAGCCTGATCTGTGTTTAGCTCTTTGGGAATCGATCGAATATATTGCTTGCTGCCGACATGTACAATGGAGAACCCAGAGCCAAGCGGTTCCAGACTCTTGACAGCTCGGAGAACGTCGTCACTGCATGTCGCAGAAGGTAACTTAGATTAGTACACTGTATCACTAATCACAAGGTGGAGCAAAGGGTGAGTACGTACTCTGTAACCTCCAGTCCACTACCAATAGCCTTCCCCTTGCCTACTCGTTTCCGACATTCCTCAACACCGATTAACCCGCCGTTCTCGCTTCTGGTAGCTCGACAAAGTTCCACCACTCTAACAGCTACTTCAAAGTAGAAGTCGTTCATGTCTCCACCCATGATCTGCGTCCAGAAACTCCCGATCTCCCCCAACCCTTTGCGCGCATTCTTGCCTTTGACATTGCTGGCTGCGAGGGGATCGACTCCGATAGCATTACACATACGAGCGAACTCTGCTCGAAATGTCGGGTTCGATTTGATCGTGGAGCTGTGTTCCAGCGCGAAGGTGTGGAGTAATGACTGGAATACGGACAGTTGCGTCTGTAAAGAGGAGAGATGCGAGGAGCGTAGATTGGCGCCATGATTCGCAAATGACTGGCTGGCTTGAGTGCGATTGGCAAAGGCCCCAAGTCCAACTCCTCGACGAGTAGCCATAGCGATCAGCTGTCTGCTCTGGGAGAGAGTTCGATTATCGGAGCGCGTGGGGTAACCACGAGAGCGCTAGATAGATGCTGTCATACTGCCACTGGGTCCTTATCAGCTCCGGTCAGCTGACCAACGGATACCCTGACCACGATAAGGGCTTGAAAGATTCCCAAAAGGAACAAATGGGCCGGCCAAGGTGGCTAGCCGTATGCGGCTTAGCGGGGGTATCCACCCACACAACCCATTTTTCTCGATTCGCAGCGGCTTTTTTCTTTCTCTTGATCTTCTTCCAGTACGACAGCCTTCGCCAATCGCCCAACTCGCGAACTCTACGGACCGTCACAATGGCCTCCACTGCTACGTGAGACTCCCTTTGAGATTCCCCTGCGGCTGATCGCTCGAGGTGCCTGTGAGGTTACAGATATAGTCGTCCTTTCTCGCTGGAGATGCTGCGACCAGAAACGGTTGCTGAGCACCAGCTCGATTTTTCCCGCGACCGCGCTTCGCCCCTGAATCGCCTAAGACTTTGTTAGGAATATGAGGATTGGGTGCGGCACGGTCTGGGGTATTGAGGTTGAAGGCACTGTGAACCTTCTCCTTGAAAACAATTGTTGTGAGCTATCGTCGTGTACCATTGCGCCATGATAGGGCATGGTACGGGCGAAAAGCGTCAACACCACTTCCCGAGCGTTATGCTTGGGGTTTTGTCGGATGAGAATTATCATACTTGGTCGTAGTCGCCGCGGGCTTGCGAACGTTGCTGCTGAGAATGCGTGACTAGTAGTGAGCTGGATCGCGCGGGCTCGACAAGTGAAGAAGAAAATTTTTTCTTCTACCTCACCGATCAAATGCATGTCGTCGAGTGCTTTTTTATCCATTGCCTTCAGTATGAGAATGTGGCACTATAGCTGCAATTCTTACACTCGGCGAAAGTCTGTGTAATCATTACGGACAGACTGTACTGACCTTAACAGCACTGTCCCCACCAAGGAGCAGGTTCTCGTCCCCGAGACCCTCCTGAAGAAGCGCAAGAGCCAGGAGCAGGCTCGCGCTGTCGCCCGTGAGGAGGCCGAGAAGAAGAAGGCCGTAAGTTATACCTTTTTCATATATCCTCTTTCCCTCTTCCTTCTATAGTGATGACAACAACCACCACGCGACTAGACTACGGTCGATGCTGTCGCTTCGTTAACCATCTTTCGGGGCTGAAAATGAAGCTTCAAATGATTTTATTTCACGAGTCATTTGCAAAGACCATCTGCTAACAGATGAATCCAGGCCAACAAGGAGAAGCGCGCCGTTATCTTCAAGCGTGCCGAGTCCTACGTCAAGGAGTACCGCGATGCTGAGCGCGAGAAGATCCGCCTTGCCCGCGTTGCTCGCAAGGAGGGTAACTTCTACGTTGCTGACGAGCCCAAGCTTGTCTTCGTTATCCGTATCAAGGGGTAAGTTAATTTAGCATGCCATATGAATTGTCATGATATTAACAACTTGATAGTATCAACAAGATCCCTCCCCAGCCCCGCAAGATCCTCCAGCTGCTCCGTCTGCTCCAGATCAACAACGGTACCTTCGTCCGTCTTACCAAGGCTACCCAGGAGATGTTGACCATCATCAACCCCTACATTGCCTACGGTTACCCCAACCTCAAGTCCGTCCGTGAGCTCGTCTACAAGCGCGGTTACGGAAAGGTCGACAAGCAGCGTGTTCCCCTCACTGACAACCAGATCATTGAGGAGAACCTCGGCAAGTACGGCATTGTCTGCATGGAGGATCTGATCCACGAGATCTACACCGTTGGCCCCAACTTCAAGCAGGCCAACAACTTCCTGTGGCCCTTCAAGCTCTCCAACCCCACTGGTGGCTTCCACACCCGCAAGTTCAAGCACTTCATCGAGGGTGGTGACTACGGTAACCGTGAGGAGAACATCAACGGCCTCATCCGCCAGATGAACTAGATTCATCATCGGTGATGGCTTGTCCGTACCGGGTTGTTATGAGCTCCGAATTTCCTAGTTAGCGGGTACTGGTCTAGTATCTGGGTACAAAAAATTAAAAGCTTCGTACAACCTGACTATCTATTCCTTCGTAAGTGAAACGCAGTTGTATCTCTACCTGTAGTCTTCGCAGTTCTTTTCCCGATCCACACTACACCTGTAGTATCCCCTGACTCGATTATTATCACCATAGAAAGCCTCTCACATCTATACCACTTTGTACTACTTCGTAGTATTCTCACCAGAGAAAGCAAACTACTGCCATCCCCGTCCGCTTCCCTGACCGCTAAAAGCGGCAGAATCCAATCGACCTCGCAGAGAAAAGTGCGGATATAGGCGGCTATCAGCGGATATATTTTTCGTACAGGCCCGAGAAACTGAGCTAGCATTCTGTACGTTTTTCTACCGCCTTCATGCAGGGTGGCAGAAAATGGTCGCTAGCCAGTGAGTGACGATATATGTTATTATCGGGTTGGAGTTGGACGTTACTTTGATTACTATCCTGGTCTGTATTCTCTTGTGGTTCTTTTCTGTAGTTGGTTGTGAATTTTCTATATCGTGTTATAGCATGGGTGAGTAATATGATAGTAGTCCGATGGTATGTTACTACTTGCAATAAGTATATTTCCCACCGATAACAGAGAACGGCAACAACGCATTGTAATAAAACCTGAACATATCTCCTTAACCACGTATCACGGCGTCTATGATTTATCCGATAATGATATCCTTAATTTTCTTCTTTCTATATTCTCTATTTTCTCAGTTCGTCAAGACCTTCTTTCTATTTTGTCGAAGCGACAACGCTTCAATGGATTGCAGAATGCATCCGTGTCAATCCAAACATATACCAACCTCTGCCACACAAACATCAAGGAAGCGGCAGATAACCACCGGCATTTAAATGTTGATAATCTCCTGCACTCTCCTATTCTTGTCCACAACCAACCGAAGCTGTCTTCCTTCCCAGCCTGTTGGCGGAGCAGATGCCGTAGTAGCATGAGGGACAGGCTTGAACGTACCCTCCCGGAGAGTCTCAGTGAAGAGTTCATAAGACGGGTAATCTGTAGCCTAGTCAGTACTTTGAATAGAACTGCTGGACCAAAGAACAATACTCACAGCCATCAACAAACTTAGCGACCTGTTCCTCCGTCATGCCAGTCCCCTTGGCAGCGCGAAGGGTCCTCTCTTGCTCCTGTCGCCAATCGTAGACGAAATGAAGGTCTTGCGCATCACTGTACAAGCAATCAATGAGCATCTTGGAATAATACACTAGAGAACTGGCAGGAATCACTCACATATGGATCAGCGCATCCAACTGACTGCAATTACCATCATCATTAGCCCCAATTCCTCCCACCAGAACTAGAGAAAACTTACTCAGTAATCGCATCATACCCCCTCAACGCCTCATTAACCGTCCTCACATCCTCAAGTCCTACATACCCCAATCTCCCCTTATACTCACCCTGACCAGCAGTAGCAGCTTCTCTCAACCTAACCGCATCCTCCCACTTCCCCCTAAGCACCTCCTCATCCCACGCACGAAACCCAACACACCACCCCTCGAAAATCACCACCTTCACCTTCTCCTCACCCTCCTTATTCACCACCTCCCACTGAGACGCAGGCACGCGATCGCCCTGTCCCGAAAACGCCGACTTGTCGTACACCGGGATAGCGGTGCGCTGGCCCGCGCGTAACGCCGAGAACACTTCCTTCGCTAGTGTCAGGTCATGGGTGCCGGGTTGTCCGCGGTGCTGGAGGAGCGGGTTCGAGGGGTGCGAGGCGGCGAGGTGTTCTTGTTGCGCGTGCGTGAGGTACAGGTCGTCGAGAGAGAGGGTTACCACGTTTAGGGAGTAGGGTGGAGAGCGGAGGGTGGATTGGAGGGTTGAGACCTTTTTCCCATTCCGTCAATTGTTAGTAAATCGACCTGGTTTTTCAAATACAGATGGTGGTCAAGGTTGGGAAGTGTTTTACCAAAACTGTTTTACCGGCACCTTGAACGCCATTTAGACCGAGGAAGAAAGGCGGGGTGTTGGTGGGATGGCGGGCTTGGTGGGCTTGGAGTCGGTCGAGGAGGAAGGGGATGCAGTGTTGGGATTTGTCGTCGATAATTTCGGGCATTGTGAGAGATTGTATCTTGTTATGTGGTTTTATGGGGAAGTGTGATAGATTTGGTCTATGTGTAAGTAATATATCCTGTTGTCGTTGGCTACAATGATATATACTGCTAATAAAGACTAAGCTTCGGAGGTGATCCGAGCGGGAGATTCTGCGGAGGACAAATGTATTGCCTGAAGGATTGGCCGGCATCTCTATGGGCACAATGCGCCAACTCTAGCCCATGAAGAGTCTGCTATATGCCTCACGAATGGGTATCTGACATATATGGATGTGATGGACTTTAACAATAATGTGAAAAGGATAAAGGGAGTAGCGGCACGTGGCATGACGTTGGCTGAGAATCACATGTCTGAGTCAGCAGGAAGTTGATGATGTTGGTGGCAGACATGATCATGGAGCGTCGACTAGAGTTGTCGATCTAGGTCATTCTTTTGCGTTTTAGGTGCTGTTGACTTTGACAAGTCTAATTGGATCTTACGGAGAACATGTTGGTAGTCCGTAAACTAGTCGCATAAGGATAGACAAAAGAAAGGTGTCACCGAACCAGGACGGTAGTCCCCGGAGTATCTTGGAAACCGAGTGGGAGTTGGGAAGTTGAAAGCAACAGGACACCGATTTTGTAGAATGAATAACCATGGGACGGACTCCTTGCTTCAATAATTTGTAGTGTGTATACTAATCATCCAGAGAGGACTAAATCATGGATGTGGACATCGGCATGTGAAGGCAGCATCATCTGCCACCCCCGATCGGTTTAGCGCCAAACGAACAAACCTCCGAGCTTCACCTGCAAAAGATGCCGAGGTTCCCTGGTCCAGCTTGCCGAGCATTGCGACCGTCCTCTTCCCCCGGATTCTTCATCTCTTCCCTCCCCCAGACAAATCCCCTTAAGCTTCTCCTCTCCTCTCCAACTAACTTTCATATAATACCCCGTCTCATCTCCTCATTTCGCATTTCCGTCCTCTCCCTCTAATCTCCCCATCTCTCCACCTCCCCTCCTTTCCTCCTCACATTGATTATTCAACATGTCTGAGCTGCGCTTCGACAACCAGACCGTGGTTGTCACCGGTGCTGGTGGTGGCCTGGGTAAGGCATATGCTCTCTTCTTTGCTTCAAGGGGTGCAAATGTCGTTGTCAACGACCTGGGTGGTTCCCATTCTGGCGAGGGCAAGTCGGCCAAGGTATGTTATCTATGGCCACACGGACCTTTCCCAACGCCCTTTGTTGAATCCCGCTGACTCCGAGTGTCTACCCTAGGCTGCCGATGTGGTTGTCGAAGAAATCAGAGCTGCTGGCGGCAAGGCGGTAGCAAACTACGACAGTGTCGAGAACGGCGAAGCCATCATTGAAACCGCCATCAAGAACTTTGGCCGCATCGATGTCCTCCTCAACAACGCCGGTATCCTCCGGGATATCAGTTTCAAGAACATGAAAGACCAGGACTGGGACCTTATCTACAGAGTGCACACATATGGCGCATACAAGGTAGGCTGGGTGCTCTCGCCTTTGCCTTCAGGTGGTTGCTGACGCGAGGCTTTGTCTACAGTGCGCAAGAGCCGCATGGCCTCACTTCCGGAAACAAAAGTATGGCCGCATCATCAACACTGCTTCATCGGCTGGTCTCTTCGGTAGCTTCGGCCAGGCAAACTACTCTGGTAAGCTTCGGGGCGTGTTCGGAGTTTAGAAGCTGCGTAGCTGACTATATAAGCTGCCAAACTTGGACAGGTCGGCTTCACTGAGACGCTGGCGAAGGAAGGTGCCAAGTACAACATCATTGCGAACGTCATCGCGCCAATTGGTACGTTGATTCGGCTTCTCTGGAACATGCAGTGACTAATTTGAAACAGCTGCTAGCCGCATGACGGCCACGGTCATGCCCCCCGAGGTTTTGGAGAACCTCAAGCCCGACTGGGTCGTCCCGTTGGTGGCTGCTTTGGTCCACTCATCCAACACTACTGAGACTGGTGGAATCTACGAAGTTGGTGGTGGACATGTCGCCAAGCTGCGCTGGGAACGTGCCAAGGGTGCTCTTCTGAAGACCGATGCTTCCCTGACTCCCGGTGCTATTGCTCGGAAGTGGAACGATGTCAACGACTTCTCTCAGCCTGACTACCCCACCGGGCCTGCCGACTTTATGGGTCTCCTGGAGGATGGCTTGAAGTTGCCCAGCGCCCAAGCGGGTGAGGAGCCCAACTTCAAGGGCAAGGTTGCTCTGGTCACTGGTGGTGGCAATGGGTATGTAACGCCGCAGCTAAGTGATAGCGATTTATCGGTTCTAACACTATTATAGTCTTGGTCGTGCCTACTGTCTGCTCTTTGCCAAGTATGGCGCTTCTGTCGTTGTGAACGATCTCGTTGACCCCGAGCCCGTGGTCCAGGAGATCAAGAAGATGGGCGGCCAGGCTGCTGGCAACAAGGCATCCTGCGAAGATGGCGAGAATGTCGTCAAGACCGCCATCGATGCCTTTGGCCGTATTGATATCCTGATCAACAACGCCGGTATCTTGCGCGACAAGGCTTTCACAAACATGAACGACGACTTGTGGAACCCTGTCCTCAACGTCCACCTGCGCGGCACCTACAAGGTGACCAAGGCTGCCTGGCCTTACATGCTCAAGCAGAAGTATGGTCGTATTGTCAACACGGCCAGCACCAGCGGTATCTACGGAAACTTTGGACAGGCCAACTATGCTGCCGCGGTATGTTTCAGCCAATGCTGATTTGCGTAATGACTTTCGCTAACTGTCTATTAGAAACTCGGAATTCTTGGATTCTCTCGCACTCTTGCTCTTGAGGGTGCTAAGTACAACATCAAGGTCAACACCATTGCCCCCAATGCTGGTACCAACATGACCCGTACCATCATGCCCGAGGAGATGGTCCAGGCGTTCAAGCCTGACTACGTTGCTCCCTTGGTGGCTCTTCTTTGCTCGGACATTGTGCCTGAGCCCAGCACAAAGGGTCTGTACGAGTGTGGCAGCGGTTGGTTCGGCCGCACTCGCTGGCAGCGTACCGGCGGTCATGGATTCCCTGTCGACGTTAAGCTTACCCCTGAGGAAGTGCTCAAGAACTGGAAGAAGATCACCAACTTCGACGATGGCCGTGCGGACCACCCCGAAGATGGCCAGGCCGGTTCGGAGAAGATCATGGCCAACATGAGCAACCGCAGCGGCGGTGACTCGGAGGGCGGTAATAAGATCCTGCAGGCCATCGAGAAGGCCAAGCAGGCCACCACCGATGGCACGTCCTTTGACTACGAGGACCGGGATGTCATCCTCTACAACCTCAGTCTCGGCGCTAAGCGCACTGATCTTCCCCTGGTGTATGAGAACAACGAGCACTTCCAGGCTCTGCCCACATACGGTGTGATCCCTTGGTTCAACACTGCCAACCCCTGGAACATGGACGAGATTGTCGCCAACTTCTCCCCGATGATGTTGCTGCATGGCGAGCAGTACATGGAGATCCGCAAGTTCCCCATTCCCACCGCAGCCAAGACTTTGACCTACCCCAAGCTCATCGATGTCGTGGACAAGGGCAACGCCGCCCTCGTCGTCTCCGGCTATACCACCAAGGACGCGAAGACCGGCGAGGATCTCTTCTACAACGAGTCGACCGTCTTCATCCGTGGCAGTGGCGGCTTTGGCGGATCGCCCAAGCCCACTGCTCGCCGCCCCAAGGCCGCCGTTGCGTCCTACAAGGCGCCTCAGCGCAAGCCCGATGCGGTTGTCGAGGAGAAGACCTCGGAAGACCAGGCTGCGCTCTACCGCCTCAACGGCGACCGCAACCCTCTGCACATTGACCCCGAGTTCAGCAAGGTGGGTGGCTTTAAGACCCCCATTCTGCACGGCCTCTGCTCGCTGGGCGTCTCGGGCAAGCATGTGTTCAGCACATATGGTGCCTTCAAGAACCTCAAGGTCCGCTTCTCCGGTGTGGTGCTGCCGGGCCAGACCCTCCGGACGGAGATGTGGAAGGAGGGCAATGTGGTTCTCTTCCAGACCATAGTGGTAGACACAGGCAAGCCTGCCATTACGGGGGCTGGAGCCGAGCTGTTGGAGGGTGCCAAGGCCAAGTTGTAAAACAGGGGAGTGGTGTGAATTATCAGACTGTATGTACATAACGTCATGAATTGATTTTCCTGTTCAAATTAAGTCATACTTTGAGTGACCATATGGTGAATGTACGCACCCCTGTAGTTGATGAGGGGGTCTGGAAGCAGGTGACGAGGGTGGATTGTTCTGGGTTCGACTGCGATATACCAACAACCCACAACAGTCAGTCTGAACGCACTCTCACCTTATGCAAAGAAGCTTGTCCCGTCCTTCAGTACTAGTCAGTAGAAAACCCCGTCGAATTAAAGACTGTAGTCTGCGTTTCTACGACACTCCGCATCTTCTGCAGCTCGAAAGCCCAGAACCCTTGCATGAGCTTCAGGCTTCATCTAGCTGGATTAGCAGAGGCCATTCGCTATCATAATGTGACTTTATGCACTTGTTCTCTTCTTCACTACCATGTAGTATCCTTTGGACCTTGCCTGCCTGTCTTGCAAATGCACGTAACCCATTGCTATGGTATCAACTACGCAAGCATACAATTCATCCTTCAATAGACCAGGACAGGTAGCTGCCTGTAATATGGGTTGGTGGATAAGTCGTTCCTTCGATCTGGATTTACTCCAGCGAGATGCTGGGCTTCGGCTTGTGCCTGCACTTCTTATGGAGAGGGTAAGTGCTGCCATCTTGTAAAGAAAGAGGATTCTTTAACATCACAATCGTGGAAATCGGGGACCATTAACGGTGTAAGTCGCACGCCCTTGTATCCATGGGTCATGGTGTATGGGGAGGGAATGATGCTAATGATTGGCTATTGTGATGGGTTGTATTACGTTGAGTGAGTACGGGATGGTAGGCTGGATCAGGCACCAGCAGGTACTGATACCAGGCATCCATACTTCATAATAACAAATCTAAGTAAGAATGTGTGTAGGCTTACTCTGAAGGTTAAGTATGAGTATTGAGCGAAGAAAGGACATTTGAACCCCTTCCGAACATTATTCGAGGATAATGCTATCCAAATAGTAAGTAAGCGTCAATTAAGTACCTTGTAGATGAGGATGTGATTCTCCTAGTCCAGTATGGCCTGAAATATTCTTCTTTGGTTGGGCCAACACCAATCTTACCAGGCAGTAATCAACCTCATGCTGTCAGGTCAAGAGCGGAGAATTCGGATGCAGCATAGCCTCATTGTTGTGCTATCAATACATAGTTATACATCATTAGCTGAAGTATATTCGGCAAAAGTGTTGGGTGGAGCATTGTACCAGTCCCGTGATTGGATCATCTGGAGTAAGTCAACGGGAGTCAACTTCCCCCATTGATTCATTCCATCATCCCTCCTCCCATCATCTTCCCATCCTTCCATCCAGCAGATCACCCCATCATCTTTCCCTCCTCCTCCTCCCCCCACGCCCCATCATCCCACGCCATCTTCTTCCATCTCTCTGGCTTCCCGACACTAAGCCGGAATTAACTTCGCCGGCCAGATACCCTTCCTTCTGGCCAGACGCCTTCCCGTCTACCCTCCGACGATCATGTAGCAAGCTCGGTCTTGCGCCCCTCCGTCAGTGCAACGATGGTGCTCTCCCTATCTGTCCCCAGCTTCTCTAGATCTACCACCTCCTCTGCGCTTCGTGCCAGTGAAAGCAGCAATTCCACAACCATCAGCGAGGCTCTCCGCAATAATCCTTTTGGAATAACCTCACGCTCACGCTCCCTCGCCGCCTCGAATACCACCTCTGAGGAGCAGAAACGAGAACAGGAGGAGCTGAATCAGGCCCTGCAGACCCTAGCTCGAATCTTTCCCGATATCCGCATCGAAGTCTTCCGAGAACTCCTGGTCCGATTCGATGGGCAGAGCCGTCTCCATGTCTGCGTCGAGCAGTTGCTACGTCACAAAGAGACGTGGGTAGCCGGGCGGTGGAACGTGCCAGCTGGGGCTGGGGGAACGGAAGAAGATGGCAAAAATGATCTACAACATACCGGACACGATCATTCAGTTCCGCCTGAGGAGTTGTTCCGGACAAATGAATATAAGGCTGCCGTGAAGGCGGCTCTCACAAAGGAGTTTAATGGTCTGAGTAAGAGTACGGTGGAAGCAGTGCTGGCAGAAGTGAATTTCTGTTACTTGCGAGCCCGTCCGACTCTGCAAGATCTTTCCCGGAGAACCTGGCGTGCGACCTTCAACAGCATTCTTCCTTCGTTCAAGCGCAGTAAAGATAAGAACGAGCACCCGCTAATCGTGTGGCAGCGTCAACCAGATGGTGACGAGATCCCGCGGCTGAAAAAGACGGAGTGCCCGGAGTTGGACCGGGAGCTATACCGAGCCCTGCTGGCACCACTGCTTCGAACCAGACGGGAAGAGAGGCTGGATAGAGACCAGAAGTTAGCGGAGGAGCTGAACGAAACGGAAGCCAAAGAGGCTGATGCTGTGTATGAGTGCGAGTGCTGTTTGGACGATGTGACATTCGAGCAAATCTCAACATGCTCGGACAATACGCACATTATCTGCTATGGCTGCATCCGGCGAACCATCCACGAGGCTCTGTTCGGTCAGGGCTGGGGTAAATCGGTCGATGTGGAAAAGTCGACGTTGAAATGCCTGGCGCCGTTCGACCACGACAGCTGCCCCGGGACCTTGGACCCAGCGATCGTCAAGCAGGCTATCCTGCTTGACAAGGCCGGGCTTGAGACATTTACCAAATTCGAGACGCGACTTTCCTCCGAGGTTCTGCTCAAGTCCCAGCTGAAGCTCATTAGATGTCCCTTTTGTTCGTATGCCGAAGTTGATCCGGTTTACCACCCGTCTGCTCAAGGCCGTGTGTGGCGCTTTCGGCGCGACGGGTTTATCTCTACGCTTCTGATCACCATCTTCTTACTCGACTTGATACCCATACTTATCATTCCTATAGCGATCCTTTATTTTGTCAACTCTTCTGCTGTCTTTTCTATCTTTCAGAACGCCCTTCTCAACCTCTGCCTCAAAACCCGACCCAAGAAATTCACCTGCGCGCACCCTGCCTGCCGCCGCGTCAGCTGCATCACCTGCCAGAAGCCATGGCGTGACCCTCACGTGTGCCATGAGCCGCTCCTCCTCGACCTGCGGGCCACCGTCGAGGCCGCTCGCACTGCAGCTGTGAAGCGCACCTGTCCGCGCTGCGGCCTCTCATTCGTCAAGTCTTCTGGCTGCAACAAGCTAACCTGCGTCTGCGGCTACTCCATGTGCTACCTCTGCCGCAAGGCTCTTGGACCTCCAATCAAGTCCGCAAACCGACTGGGACGACTTCGACCACGCCGTCGCGCCAACCTCGTCGAGAACGTTGATCCCGCGGCCGGACCAGACGCCATCAACGATGAACTAGAAGCCGGCAACGACGACGAATTCGAAGAAATGGAAGGCTACAAGCACTTCTGCGAGCACTTCCGCATCGATCCCGGCTCGCGCTGTACGGAATGCAACAAATGCGAGCTCTACCAAGACGAAGACGAAGAAGCTGTGGCGCGTCGTGCCGGGGAGAAAGCCGAACGCGAATGGCACGCTCGTCAAGGCACCGCCGGTGTGGGCATCGGGACTCTTCGCGTGAATAATGATTTCTCCAAGGCGGAGGGTAAACGTCGCGGCAATGGTGGGTTGAGTCTTCATCATCAGGGCAAGGGTATGAGCTATTGGCTGGATGAGGTGTGGCGGGATGGTCGATGGCGAATAGAGGGACAGACGTTTGTTGACTGGGTTGTGGAACGAGTCTTAGTGATTGATGAATTTTAAATCCCCACTTCTCTTATTTTCTAATGCGTTCGGCGTCTCGGGGTCTTTCGGGCATTGTTGATTCAGCTGGTGCAAAAGAACCATACAGCAGATTGAATGATTGAATGATCGATTAATTGGTTAAAATGATGTTGCTGCAACATAGCTAGATTGGATTGGACTAGCTTGATGATGAGATGATCAACGACCTGCTTTATATCAACTTCTTCGGGGAGTTTACACTACTACTTGAATGAATGTATTATCAAAGATGTCTTGCTTTGTTTACTCGGTAGCAGTAGCAGAGGATTATCAACACGAGAAATAAATAAAAATCACTCAAGGATACAATGCGTACGTACCCCTGTCTTCTTATCTAATGGACCCATTATATACTCGACCTAGTAGTGTATAACTTCACCCCTTCCCACTCCCACTCCCACTTACCTCCCTAATCCTCCCCTTCTCTCTGCTCCTCTCTCCTCCTCATCCCCTCCTCCTTCAACCGCTCATCATCCGCCCTCTCCAACTTCACCTGCGGCATCAACGCCACCGCCAAGAAGAAAGCCAGCGCCGCGAGCGCCGCATTCACCGTAAACACGATCCTAAATCCCTCTTTGTACGCGGGGATAAGCAGCGCACGAACATATGCCGCTTCGTCGGCGGGGAGTTTAGACAGATAGTTGGATGGGCTGGCAAGGAAGGATTGCTTTTGTGCAGTGGTTAGGCGGAGGGAGGTGATGGACGTGGAGAGGAGGTTGTTTCTGCGAAGTTAGTTAGCATGAATAGGTGGAAGGGGGTATGTGGGTATGTACGTACATGATTGTGCCCGAGACAGCGAGGCCGAGGGTGCCGCCTAGGTTGCGGATGAAGCTGTATTTGGTGGTCGGTGTTAGTGGGTGGGAGATGGGATAGATGTGGAGGGTGGGGGGATGGATGTACTTTCGGAATGAGGTTACTACGGCCATGTCTCGTCTTGCGACGCCGGCTTGGACGGCGATTAGGGCTCTGAGGATGGGTAAGTTGGTGTTGTAGGTAGTTTAGGGGATATGTTGGTGGGGGAGGGGATAGTCTCACGGCTGTAATGTATTCCCTGAACCTATACCTGTCAAGAGACCGTAGCCTATCTGCTTTCCTAGATTGGATGTCTCGTTCAGAGTCGACATCAGGCCGAGTCCGATGGCCCAGATCATCCAGCCGACGAGGATGGATTCGCGATATCGGCCGATCCAGTGGACGATTAGGCCGGACAGGGTGCTGCTCAGAGCTGCGCGTTTTTCATAAGCATGGAATAGAGTGGCTGAATATGATAGTAGGGCAAGGCAACGTACTCTGCAACAATGTGATGGGTAATACCATGGCACCAGCTTTGGTAGTCGAATAACCGAACACAAGCTGGTAGAAAGTCGGAATGTAGTAAAGCATGACTATGATATTCCACCCGTTGATGAACATGGTCAGGCACGCGCCGTTCACAATGCGAGATTTAAAGAAATGCATAGGTATCAGCGGATACGGATGACCTTTCCATTCCCACAGGACAAAAGCCACACACACTGCAGCCCCCACGATGAGCGTTGCTATAACATGTGTCGATTTCCAGACATACTCGCCACCACCCCATGTCAATCCGAGCATAAGCACCGCCGTGCCTCCTAGAGCTAGAAAGACACCGAAGAAATCAACGGCTTTCAGCTTCGCTTTCCAGTTACCGGTGACCTTCCGCAAAGGCATGAAGAACATCACAGCGAGGATTGAGATAGCCGTGAGTGGCAGCATAAGTCGGAAGATCCATCTCCACGAGTTGTGGGATATCGGGGATAGAGCACCGCCAATCACAGGACCGATTCCGTTGGCGATAGCTATTACTGCACCAAGAATGCCTTGATATTTACCTCGCTCGCGAAGTGGAACCACGTCACTGACTATCATCTGTGCGATGGACGTGATTCCGCCGCCGCCCATGCCGGTGAAGGCGCGGAAAATGATGAGCTGCGTGGCGGTCTGTGCTAGAGATGATGCCAGGGATCCGATGAACATAATGACGAGACCTATGTATAGGACGTATTTTCGGGACCAGATGTCAGAGAGTCGTCCGTATAGAAGTTGGAAACAGGTTGATGTTCTGTATTGGGTTAGCTACTTGGGGATCACGTCTGGCTGCTAACTCGACATACACAAAATACCCTCCTGATATCCAGGAGGTTTTGTTGCTGGCATTTAATGTATTGCCGATTATGGATAAACTCCCGGCTAGAGTGGTTTGGTCCATGACCGCTACGAAATCAACTGTCGAGCATGCTAGGAATATCTGCGACAGGTTAGACAGATAGTTGGTGGTTGAGCGTCCATGTAGTGGAAGATACCGTAATGATAGTGCTCAATGGGACATAATTTGTCTGTTCGTTGAAGATGGGTGGTGGTGCAGCTGACCGGCTCTCTTCTCCGCTAGACTCGGTGACGACATCTCGAGAGATAGTCGATGGATTATCATGTTTGACTTCATTCTCAATTGAAACCCCAGGCATTTTATCTCTTGCTGAGCTCGATGTCCCTGAGATAAGGGCGCGAGCCTATCCAAGAGAAACGAAAGGGTCAATTGACAAGAGGACTGAGCCAAGTGAGCGCTGCAAGGCGCCGTGGATTTGCAAGCGAGGATACTTAGTAAACCCATCTAAGACTGTGAAATGAAACAAATTTCAGGAAGGAAGGATTGCTCGGGTAGCGACCATATTGCGGTGCAAAGAGGTACATGGAGCGGACGGCTCCTTGCGTGTCAGGGCCGCCGTCTCGCCGATTAGGGCTAAAAGGGAAAGGATCGACTAAAACAACGCAAATGCCCTCGTGCTTTCGTAAAAGGTTGCAGCTACTATGCCGTGACGGCTTGTGGATCTTTTGGAGTACGTGCCCCTCTGCCTATACATGGTGCTATTATATGACAACCTTGGAATGTTGGGTTCCGTCATCAGAGGGTAGACTGCGGAGCGCAAGAAAACCAACACAACGAAGACCGACCTCAGCCCGATCTTGAGTCAGGAGGCTGTTTTCAAGAAACTTACGTTATTCGAAAGAGTCACAAGCAGAACTCTCAAGCTGAGCACATTTGCGCAAGTCTTCGACGAATACGAGTTGAGTTCCAACCCACTCTCCATGAATAACCGCTCAACATGAGACACGGACCTTCCTGAAGCGGACTTGAGATGTGCAATAAACAAGCTCAGTGGGCCGCTAGCAATGCGCCGAATGCGAAGATCACGCCGGAAAGAGTGCATCTCGTGCGTGGGAGGGTGACTGCATGTTTCTGTAGCAGGGCCGTATAATTTGATGCTCCCGTCCCTGGGTGATTGTTGGCTCAACATTGCCGTCAATACTCGCCGCCCCTACTGATATTCTGACATAATGACCAACATTAATGAACACAATGTGTACTTTGGGCCGGATGCGCTCAAGAAGTACTTTGATCCGGACTGCCAGCCTCCGTTACCTCTGGTGGAGCTGCCCGATCGATTGAACCCGTTCCACCAAGATGGAGTACGGATCTATGCCAAAATGATGACAATGCACCCGGCCAACAACGTGAAAGCTATACCAGGTATGTCGGCCCTCAGTAGGACAGACCATGTGCCTGGCCCTGGCACTGACGAAACAAGCGATGAACCTGCTCGAAAAAACCGTGGTGCCTGGCAAGACCCAAACGATTGTGGAATTCAGTTCAGGGTCCACAGTCATCTCGATGTCTATGCTCGCTCGATTGATGCATGGTATTAGCGACACCAGGGCTTTCCTGAGTAATAAATCCACCGAGACCAAGTTACGGATGATGCAGTTCTTCGGGCTGGATGTCACCCTTTTCGGTGGCCCATCTCAGCCTGACCCGTTTGATGAACGCGGGGGCATCCAGACTGCTCGGGCGATGGCCATGCAATCCGACGAGATTGTTAATCCCAACCAGTATGACAATGATGACAACTGGCATGCGCACATCCGCTGGACTGGACCCCAGATATTCAAGCAATTACCAGAGATCAACGTGCTCTGTGCTGGAATGGGGACCTCGGGGACGATGACGGGACTAGGGACCTACTTCAAAGAAGTCAAGCCATCTGTGCTACGGCTTGGAGTGTGCACAGCACCCGGGGACAGGGTTCCAGGGCCACGAACATTTGCCCTGATGCAGGTACAGGAGTTTCCCTGGAGGGAAGCGCTGGACGTACACGAAGAAGTCAGTTCATATGACGCGTTCTCGTTATCCTTGGACTTGTGTCGTGAAGGGGTCGTCTGTGGGCCGTCATCCGGTTTGAGTTTGAAGGGACTTTATCAGATGCTGGAGAAACGCAAGAGCGCTGGAACCTTGCAACAGCTAGCGGGACCAGATGGTTCGATCCACTGTGTCTTCTTGTGCTTCGATCTGCCATATCAATACGTTGGCGACTATTTCGAGAAGCTAGGGCCCGAGAGGTTTCCTCCAATTCGTAATCAGGTGGGTCGGCGAGCTGCGTATATTGAATTGCGGAGCTCGGGTATGCTGATAATTGTTTTTCTAGAACCTCGCTGGTGTTGATCTCTACCGGTATGATGAGAGCTGGGAAAGAAGCCCTGCGGTTCTGTTCACCGACTATTACGAATTACCCCGTTGCTTTTCAACCAACCTCCTGAGCGAGATGGTGCTCCGGCCTCTGTGCTGCGTGTTGGATTTGAGAACCGCGGGGGACTTTGGCACTTGGCACCTCCCGGGATCGGTAAACATTCCCCTGCATAGTCTCGACTCTCATACAGCCAAGCCATTCAGCGACGCAGACGTACTAGAGGCACAGTGGCTGGAGTTGGAAGCGTTATTCAGCAATGCAGATGTGCTTGGCAAATTGAGTGGCCATAATGTGCTAATGCTCTGCTACCATGGGGACACCGCGCGGGTAGCCAGCAGTGTGTTGCGGGCCAAGGGGATAGCAGCGGACAGTCTCCGCGGAGGATATCAAGCGCTCAAGGATCATCTGCTGTGGGGAAGTAATGGGGTGGAGTCGAACAAGATGGGCAAAGCAGCCAGCGCAACAGTCGAAGCCGTGGATGCAGCAGCAGAAGATGCTGTTGTTGCTGCAGTAGAAACCGCGGTGGTGGTCACGGACCCACGCTAGACCGGATGGGGGACGCAAACGATAAGGTTGCATCTCGTCGTTTCAATCTTTCTCTTAATGTATCTACTCGATGATGATATCTCAGCTGTTCAGTCTATGGTTATCCCAAAGTTAATTCATTAATCTTGCTTCTGCTTCTCCACTGTTACGCCATGTTCCTTCCGCAATTGGTTAGAAACGATCCAGATGCGTCAAGCATCCATTTACTCGCGGGCTCCTTCGTATCCTGCGCAAAACTGCTCACCAGCCTATACATAGATGGGTTATGAGAGATGGAATCAGCAAGAAAGAACATCGTAATTTCCCAGTCATTCCGCTAGCCATACTGGATGGTCATGCATGCTAAGCGCACAGAGCAGATTGTCCCCCAAACACGGCCCGCATGCGTATGCATTCCACGCTAACCGGAGAAATGTGCTCAATTGTGAGCAACCCTCAGCCAATGAGCACTCCGCTGTTACAGGACAACATCATGTTGCCAGGTGAAGCTGCTGCTACGACAGCGGAAAAGGGTCTGGAGTTCCGTACCATGGACGATGGTTGTCAAGGCACACGAAGCAGCTGAATCATGCTGTTGCATCGCCCTCTATCTAGGGTCCCCTGCTGGATCATTCAAAACTCAACGCCTAAGACACATGGCCCTTACATGGATCATTTCATTGACCTTGTTCCTGAACCACGTTGTGGATGTAGGAAGTGCATACAGAAAGCGTCATCAATTCTGCAGACTGGTGTCTCTGAGCACACTAACCCTTCCTCAACATGGGGCTGCCATGGCTGGACCAGCCGGTCATGCTACATTCTTCCCGGGCTGATCACTGCACCTTGACCCCAGAACAGTGTGCCTATCGTAACGCACATTGGAGATACTGGTAGATCTTCCAATTCTCCCATATAATCGACTCTATGTTAATTGTGTCTTCGTCAATAGGTATCAATCGGATCACGTCTATGCCTTGAATACCATATACTTTCTATGTGCGACTGTCGGTGTTTTCTCCATCCTGCATCTGATCTCCAAGTATGGTCCACACTCTATCAAGAGGTCTACGATATGGCGACGATCAACAACAGTGGGAAGATATCTTGCCTACCGATGCTTCCAACTACCCGTGCTGCGCTCTAGCACCTCTTCGCTTGGGGTCATTCTCCTGGTGTCGACAGGAGTGGTATTCTTCTTGGGTTGGTTTTTCGCAACCTCGATCACTGGAGCCCTTGACTAACTATTATCAAAGCCATGACACTGGGACCGCGGCCTTACTACTGGCCCAACACAGAAACGGTCTCCTATGGAGGTAGCCCGCCGATTGCGACGAGAAGTGGATGGATGGCCCTGGCTCTGCTACCGTTTGTCTTGTAGGACACTCCCCAATCAACGGCACTATAACCAATGACTGACCCCAAATAGAGCACTGAGCGCAAAAGCTAATCTTATCTCGACTTTGACCGGCGTGCCTCATGAAAAGCTTCAAGTATGTCTGACATTTATGTGTCAGGATAAAAGCTAATCTTGCGCAGGTGTTTCATCACTGGACAAGTTATGCTATGTTTGTCCTGGCGCTCGTTCATACCTTTCCTTTCATTGTTTACCACATCGATCAAGGCGATATGGTCGACCAGTGGAAGACGGAGGTTACATACTGGACTGGGGTTGCTGCTATAATTCCGCAGGCATATCTGACATTCATGTCATTCCCAGCCATCAGGTCAGCCTAACCATCACTCAACTACCAACTCAAAACTGACACTTACAGGAACCGATTCTACGAATTCTTCAAAGCCACTCACTTTCTTGCCGCCCTGGTATTCGTCGTATTTTTCTTCTTGCACTGTGACTTCCGCTTGTCTTCATGGTAGGCTCCCCTAACATACCATGTCATGGATCCAGCTCACCATACCAGGGATTACTTCATATCTGCAGGAGCAATCTACATCCTAAGTCTATGGATATCCAACATTCGCACCTACTTCATGCATGGCCGCCACACAGCCACAATCGAACACCTCCCCTGCGGCCTCGTCCGAATCCGGATTCCAACAATTATGACCTGGCGCCCAGGCCAACACGTTTTCGTCCGATTCCTCAGCATTCAGCAAGGCATCCACTGTCTCAGCGCTCACCCATTCACGATCTGCTCCCTCTACCAGGACATGGAGCGAACCGGCAAAGCACCTGAAATCATCTTCTACGTCAAGCCGCGCCGCGGACTAACAGCCAGCCTGGGCAACACGGCTCTCGAACAACCGAACTCATCTGAGACAGTACTCCTCGAAGGCCCATATGGCAGGATTTCTGAGTCCGTCGATTTCGCCCAGTTTGACACATATGTCCTCATCACTGGCGGCACCGGCGGTGGCTTTTCCCTGGCCATTCTCGAGGAAGCACTGCGGACTCACCGACAGCAACAGTCAACCGCAACAATCCAAGTACACTTTGCGACTCGCACCGCCGCCCTCGCAGATTGGTACCGGGAGGAAATCAAAGCCAAGCTTGCAGCCTACAACGTTCAAAGCGACAAAATCTCCCTCTCCATCCACGTCACCTCGAAGGACTCACTATTGTCCACTCCAGCTTCGGGGTCACCCCTGATCCCAGACTCAGTGGAGAAGAGAGGACCCGGGGGTTCCTCCGACTCCGTTTCATCGCAAATCGACATTGCGGATACGGTTGTCCAACTGGGGAATCGACCGGACATATCCGGGATCATCGCAGCTAGCACTGTATCACACACGTCGAGGCGTATCGCGATCTTTACCTGTGGCCCGGGGTCAATGATCCGCGACGTGAGGAACGCAGCTGCGCATGCACAGGGCCAAGTTCTGAAGAAGGGAAGCACTGTGGAGGAAGTCTATTTGCATACAGAACCATTTTCGTGAGTTTTCCCCTTCCTACAGCAGTGATTATATGGACTAACGTGTGTTCGATAGGTGGTAAATATAACTCACTTGCTTGCTCTCTTCTAAATTTGCATGTACCTAGTTTTGGATTTTCATCTTTGCTTCTTGTGTGATACTCTCTCTCTCTCTTTCCCACCCGCCTCTTTTTGGCTTCTTTTACTTTCTTGTGATTGTGTGCAACAATAGCACACTGGATCTGGACAACATTCGCGACATTTATTTCCCCCTTTTTTGTTAGTTTTTCCAGCATATACTTATATACAGTTCCTTAATACCCCTTCGATTAACCCACTGGAAGAGTCAATCTATCATTAAATGAAAGAGACCTACTTACGCTTCATTTCTTTATTTCCTGCTGAAATGCAGCTAGAGGATACTTGTAGATAGATACCTACTAGCTACGTCCGCCCTCTAAAGACCGTACTAGTACTTACTATAACACCAAAGTAACCAAGAATTGACTCTAAACTACACCAAGGTGATAATAACATCGTATGAGTTTCGATTCATTCAATACATCTAGACCACTTCTTCAACGGCTCTTCTTCGATCTGATCGATAGAACACTAACTCATCCAAACCATCTCAAGAAATACAAGAAACCAGCACCAGACGGACATGATCAGTTCCACGGAACTGAATGCACTGAGCATAAATAATCTAGATAATCAAGCCATCACACAACACAGTCCCAACAAGCTGAGATAAGATAGATTAACACAGACAGAACAAGTGCATCTCATCTCGTAATCATCCAAAACCAGACATTAGCTAGTAAGTCAGATTCTCTAAATCTATAACCCGAACAGAACACACATAGAACACCGATCCGAAAGAAAAATAATAAAAAATTAGGACGCCGGACCCGTGACTCTATGAGTGGAGAGTAGAGTGTAGTATAGAAAAGAAGCAAACGCAAGTCTGAACAAGAACAGAACAGAGCAGAGCAGGGCAGGGCAGGGCAGAGAAAACACCTCGCCTCTGTCTATAAACTATATGTCATGTGTTGCATATATGCACTGTAAATAGCCACTCCCCCAACGGAAAGATCTAAGGATCATAAACTAGATCTTGCCTAAAGGGGGAGTATCATCGTCGTCATCGTCGTCACAAACAAAAATAAGAAAGTAAGCAGTTGTGGGAAACGGTTACTTCCCACCCTCCAGATACTCCATCAGCGAAGCTCTCATCCGCACATTCACCACACCACCCACACCATACGCCGGAACGATCTTGCCCATGCGCGCGAAGCAACTGGGGATGTAGTCGCGTCTGATGCGCGAAGCGCGCTCACGCCATCCCAATCCGCCTGGCGGTTGCCGGTTATACAGATCCAATCCGAGCAGGTGCATAGGCGTGCTAGCGAACTGCATCAGAGCCGGACAGGAGAATTGCGCGAGCGCAGCCTTCATTCCGGGCGTGGAGGCGATAGAATCTGGGATGGAGGGGGCGACGAGGGCGGGGATGTTGAAGGAGGCGAAGATGGTGATGCTGTCGCGGAGACAGAAGAGGCCGTAGGAGATCTTGGGGACTTTGGCGGCGCCGGAAGGGTGGCAGGAGGCTGGGGTGGATGCGGATGTAGATCTGGAAGCGGGCTGGGGCGTAGATGTAGATCCAGGTGTAGCAGCAGGAGAAGGTTTTGCACCGAAGATGCGCGCAAACCTGGCGTCCTTGTATACGCAAATACCCATGTTCACTGCGGTGGTGGTGAGGAATTTGGCAGTACCGGGGAAGACAGTTGAGAAGGGCTTGTCGCGCACGGTGGAGGTGAAGGTGTCAATGGTGTTCGCAGTGAGGTAGGTGGACGTGTACAGGGTGTAGATAAGGAGGAATGGGGTGCTGAGGAAGAAGCTCCCCGGTTTTGTGAACATGGATCGGAAGCAGGATGTGATGGTCTGGCGGATGGGGACACCCTTGGCTGCTTTTTCGATGATCGCGCTGGTTCAAGGAATTGATTTCATTAGCTTATAGCTCTTTCTCTCGCTATCTCTCTCGACGATAGGAGGATGATGTATCGGGGTAGGTTGTAACTAGCATACCGATCAATAACGGTGATGACAGGACATGTCAAGGCACCCGCAGTTGCGGCGCTGGCGATATCGACTCCCAGTCGCGCACCTAAACGGTTGGTATTCCAATCTGACGATATGGACTGCTCTGTGATGGCGGACATGGGGAGAGGCGCTTCGGAGGAGAGCGCGTTCCGAGGCATGGTATTGTTTCACCGGTCGGGATTGCGATCAGGCGAGAAGTGAAAAAGAGAGAGAGGGAAAAAGAAGAGACAAAAAGAATGAGCAAGTCTAGGGCTGAGATAGGATCGCCCGAGGTGAAGAGAAGGAGGTTACAGCGACTGCTCGAACAACGTCATCCAGACCAGCGCAGGAGAAGACAATTGCCGGGGAGGACGGATGAGTGAGACAGATGTTCGGGGGTTTGGGGGATGGCGAACAGGTTCGCAGTCCAAAACGAGGGATTAAGGCACGGGAGCCCGACGGGATTACAGGTCCATTGCAAAGAAGAAAAGGGTTCGGAGTTTGTTAGCCTCGCGCCCGACATACATAAGTACTAAGAGCGAGCGAGAAATCAGATCCATCGCGACAGCGACTCATTATTTAATCGGACTTGCAGGCGGACGAGAAGAGGCCGGCCAATGATTGGACCAGCTTTTGCAACGTCCTCGGGTTTGCCTCCGATGCCGGCCGATCTTTCCGCCAAACTGCCGACGGATCCCTGGTTTTTGAGGCCATCGCGAACCCCCCGGATAAACGGTTCTCAGCCATCCCCGGGATAAACAATCCACCGACACATTATAGATGTTCAGATAATATGGTTGTTTCATTCCAAAAATATTTTACTACACTCATTAATTAATGCTCCTGAACGCCCAAATGATCGTCTCTTAAAAAAAAATCGTGACCGTAGCACTCAATCAATGCCTCAATTACAGAAAGAACTCGCACAATCCATCAGTCGCGCGCGTGTTATGCATACGTAGCTTAGTTGGATGAGTTCGCCTGGAAGTCGTCCAGCGTGACATTGACAGCGCCAGCTTGCACCAGCTACATCCAATATTAGCTCAAACTGATCAATCACACCCAGAATGGGGATTTTTAAATGGCAAAACTTACCGCCCGTCGCAAGTCATCAATGAGATCATCTGCATCTTCAATACCCACACACAGTCGGATCAGATCCTCGGGCATGGCGCGCTCCCGTCGCGTCTTCTCGTCGATACTGGCGTGGCTCATGCGGCACGGCATACTGATCAAACTGTTGACACAGCCAAAGCTGACACTGATGGCCCACAGCTTGGCGCTCTCAACAATCCGCTCACTGACACCCACATCACCCGTCTCGAACGAGAGCACGGCTCCCGATCCCCGGGCCATCGAGTGGTGCAGCTCATACTGCGGGTGCGACCGCAGACCAGGGTACCGCACCTTGAAGCCATGGGTTTCGAGGAACTCGGCAATGCGCTGGGCGTTGCTCTGCTGCTGATCCATCCGGACCTTGAGCGTCTTCACTCCACGCAGCAACAGCCACGAGTCGAAGGGTGACAGACCGCAGCCGGAAGCGTTGATTGTGAAGTAGAGGCGTTCGCCGAGAGATAGGTCGTTGACCGCGAGCACACCCGCCATAAGGTCGTGGTGACCGGAAAGGTACTTGGTACCGCTCTCGTACACAATATCAGCACCAAGTTCGAGAGGGTTCAGCAAAAGAGGCGACATCATGGTGTTGTCGACCGAGACAACGCAGTTAGGGTTCGCTTCGTGGGCGGCGGCAGCAATCTGAGGAATATCCACGACCTTGATGAGCGGGTTGGTCGGCGTCTCCAGCAGGACCATCGCTGTCTTCGAGGTCAGAACCTCGCGCACTTTCTCCGGCACCGTAGTATCAACATGGTGGACGATGATGCCGCCGTTCGTGGACAGGTACTTCAGAAGGCGGTTGGTGCCACCGTAGAGGTCATCACCAGTCACCACCTCGTCACCAGGACGAAGCAGGCGAGAAATCACATCCAACGCAGCCATACCAGAGGACACGACGAGAGCCCGCTGGGCGGACATGATCTTGGCGAGGTGTCGCTCCAAGTGTGTCCGGGTCGGGTTTCCGGAGCGAGTGTAGTCATATTCGCCGCCTCCACCACCGGAGGTCTGTTTGAATGTAGCGCTCTACAAAAGCATCAGTTAGCCCTAACTTCCTGTTTGCGTCGTGCCTCTGCATGGCTGAAACAGAGACATTGAGGCATCATCGGGGGATTAATCGGTACCTGGTAGATCGGAACGCTGCTAGCATTGTACTGATCATTTCCCTCCGTATATACAAGCTCCGTAGCAATGTTATAGCGACGGCCACCGTGGGGGCTCGAAGGAGCGGGGGAGGGAGGAAGGTCGTGACCCTCGAGGTCAACCCGAGGGAAAGCCTTCTTCACCGCGGCATCACTACTTGATCCTGCGGCCGACATCGCTGCGGGGACGGAACAGCGGGGAGATGGTCAAGGGCGAGAGAAAGTGGTCGGGAAGAAGGGAGAGTCACCACCGGATATGAGAACAGGTGGGATTGGACAAAAGAGAGATGACAATGGCAAAAAGAAGAATGGAATTGCCAAAGAAAGTTGGGATAACAGGAGATTCTGGTATGGAAAAGGCGAAATTATTATCTTCCCCAGAAGAGTCATCCCCCAGGAGTAGTCAGCATCGACAGTTGCCCGAGTCGGTAAAGCCGGCCCCAGATCCCACGTCTTGTCATTGGCTGAACCGCCCGCCCTGCGATGTCGTCATCCGCTAGGCCCAGTCGGGAACAGTCACGTTGCTGACTCATTCAGCGCCTGAGGCAGACACTGAGCCAACTAAACTATTCACCTGTATGAGATTCGCATAGTTGCTTATGTACAGAGGAGTTTACATTCCACCTGAATCATTCCATGTAAAGTTTACTTGCAATTTTCATTGCGTCATTTCGACTCTACCACTAAAGATCATTATACACATGAATGTAAGGCACATCCTCCAGTTGCGCCTGTTCCCACCGTCAAGAATGACCCTCATCCACATCTCCAACAACCGGGGAGACCTGGATATAAGACTCGCTGTACTCGAATATAAAACACAATATACCCACCCTTCGGGGAATTAGCCGGACAGAAATATTGACGGGTAAGACCAGTATGACCATGAATCCATCAAACAACCACCCATGCCATGTCAAATATTAGAAAATGCTATGGACATAACGCCGCTTAGGTCGCCAAATCGCCGAAACTACCGTTAATGCCGAAGAATTGGAACCTGAGAGCTGTGAGTTAGTATATTTATACAGCGACATCCTTGCTGCAGCCCTGTTTGGAGCCGCCGGAATCAACTTACCAGTCCTCCACATTAAGTGTGGTGGGAGCTGTCGGACCGCTCCTTGAACTACTGCTCCAATTGTCATCCTGGCTCGCAGCGTCCATAGGCGCTCCGCCCAGCGTCGCGTCCATATTCTGCATTGGCCAACCCTGCTGACTTTCGATACCAAACACCTGCTGTGAGTGCTGGCCGGGCAGGCCAATTGCAGGTGTTAGAGTCGACATGACTTCTGGACTGCCCTGAGCGGCGGATATACTACCACGTCCTGGTACTTGTTGCGGCATCATCGCCCGTTGATCCATGCCTTGTGCTTGTAGCTGAGACTGCATCTGCAGTTGCGGGTCGACCGTGTTCGGTTGGGGAGACGTCAATTCTGGGAAGAACGTAGTGCCGTCAGGGAACAACTGATCCGGTTGGAAGTTTTCCCACAGTGATGGGGACAGGTTGGGCGAGGTACGCGTAACAAGGAATAGGTCCGGGGGCGTGGCAGGCAAGGAATATTGATTGAAAGGAGTCGTCGGCCGCGTATTCCCGCGAGAGGCACCTGGCTGTCCGGGAGCTGGAGGGGAACCTTGTGGCAGGTTCAGACCCGGAGGCTGCATCTCTCTCGAGGGCGTGACTGCAGGCGTTTGGGGACGAGATCGCTCGTAAGATACCGGTGGCGTGGGGCCTCCTCCATTCGGTAGGCCAAACTCCATCTCATCAAACTTGCGCTTGGGGGGTTCCGGCTTCTTCGCAGGCGGCTGCTGGGCTGTCTCGGGCCGTACCCGCTGATGCCTCTTGCCTGCGGCCTTCTGAAGGCGTTCTTCTAAGACCTTGTTCCCGAGAATGGATTCAAATAGCGTGTGCACCATTTTGGCCACGAGCCAGACCTTCGACACATCCTTGAGGGCTTGCATGCATATGTTGATCCGTTCCTGGCAGGTGGCCACAATTGAGGGAACAGAAGATCGCATTTGATAAACATGCATAATTAAGGCCGAGAACAAGCTGTAGACACTTTGCGGGAGTTAGTAGACGTCACCATATGGTAGACGCAAGAACTTACATAAAGGCCGGCGCATATCTGATCTCGGTATGATTCTGGAGGTTCTCGACAATTGAAGTGATCATTCCGGCAGCCTGGAACGCAATGGTTCGCGAAGGGTAGGCCATCTCCTCTACGCGGTAATTGCTCGAAACGGAAGACGCAGGTGGCATATGGGCTCGATGCAGGAGACAGAGTGTTGTGCTTGAATCTAGTTAGTTTCGAAACGAAAACAAATTCCCTTATAGCATGACTCACTAGTAGTTGGCATGAAGGAGTGCAGCCCAGAAGTGATGCCGTTGCCGTTGCCAACACACCTCCTTTGGACAGTTTTGAAGCCAATCCGCCAATGCCATGTCGGAATGTGTGAGATCCATAGCATTCATCCGCCTTGATTTCGAGGCCACGGAGTACTGCTGGGAGAGAACCAAACCCATGATTTCGCAGAGTTTGACATATTGAAGGAAGAATTGTACGTGTACCGGGTCTGGCGGATACTCCGCCGCAATGTCGATCTCATCTTCAATGAAGTCGTCTTCCGTCAACATCCCAACGTCCGAATCGTCGGTATTGATACCGATGGGCCGGCCGAGCGCGACAGCCACCGATCGGTCTCGTGTGAACAGGGTCCACCAGATCCGCTTCCACAGTCTTTTATCCGGCTTGGTAAGTTGAGACGATTCCACGCTGTAGTATCATCAATATACTTGCCTTAAGATACATAAAAATCAATTAGGGTTGTGCTTACCTTCGATGCATACCCGAACCCTGAGCCACGACCATGGCCACCCTGGTCCAGTAAAAGACATTTTTCGTAACATCTAAGGCAGGTTAGCACATATAACTTTGAAGCCGAAGGACACGATAGGCATAAGCCACTATCCGTACCTTCCGGTCCCTCCCAGTACCAGCCTAGAAGAACCAGCGCTTGGACAATAGTGACGCGGTCATCCTCATAATTGGCATCGTATAGTGCCTTTGCCCTCTTATAGAACGTCATGGCAGCGGGCGTGGTTGAGCCGTTGGCGTCCATCAATTGCGGGTTGGTGCAGACCCTCGAACCAGCCAGGAGTATGGCTTGGAGAAGAAGTAAAGATGGCGGGTTCTTTGGATCACGATACTGCCGCATGAAGCGGCTGCGATTGACGATGGGCACTACAGGAGCCACCCATTTGAAGTAGGCTTCAACCAGCTCATCACACAGGGGCTTTGGAGGCAGCAGGAAAGCGCCACGTTGATGCAGGATATCCAACTCCAAGCTATCCAGATCCGTCAACCGAGCAGGCGTGCCGCCCATGTTCGGGGGCAGAGGGTAGTGCACGACATCGGTGGTCCCATGGCGATCCTGGACGAGGAGCGAAAGGTTTGACGACTCTCCAAGATATGCAACCCTCCCCGCTTCCTTTATCGGGGCGCGCGCAAACTTAGGCTTCATGAACTGGGCATACATGGAGTTTTGGGAAGCCTGCTGAGCGGCCTGCGATTCGGTGAGGCTAGTGACCGGCATACCGTCGACAGCCATCCGATTCCTCTGATAGCCAAAGGCATCCTTCCCGCTTTCGACTGGTAGTGGCTCGGGTTTGCTCTGCGGCGATTTCGATTCGGCTTCCTCACCTCTAGTAAACAAGAAACGAAGCATCATGGTCAATAGAGATCAACACCAATGATGGGACGAAAGACCGAGACATACCCGCTTGTTTCCTTCGACTTGGTTTGGTTCTTCTTGCGTTTCGGTGTAGGGATCTTGCACTCGATCGAAAAGGCCACGCAGTTGGTGCATGGCACCCCTAGACTGGCGGCATCGCAGCGAACCTACCCATGGAAGTGGCGTGATTAGCGAGCTCGTTCGGCCGTCCAGAATCACAGGCGCAGGCAAGGCACGGGCAGGACTGGGGCCGTCCATTCTAGTGGGGACAGGTGGTTACACGGAGAAAAAGGGGTATAGACTCACTTTTCGAGCATGGCATGTCTTCACAAGTGCAAGAAAATATCATGTTAGCCAAACAAAAGTCCTATAGATCGAGATGTGGTTGCATTGTCATATTCCTTGCGCGCGGCGCATTACCTGCGACCGGCGAGTAAGGAGCAAAAGCAAGCTGGGATTGAGCCGAGGTGCCGAGGCTCAACAGCACAAACGCGACCTCGCAGGAAGCAAGACGTACCTCACAAGCACGCGACGCACGTTGTCTATTGGGAAAAAAAAAGCGATTAGATAAAGAAGATTAGCTTCTATAAGATCTCGACCAAATTTGAATCTATATTTCTCGTCCTGTAGTCTCCCCGCTCGGGTTCTGGGAGTTCTGCGCCAGGCTTTCTGGCTTCGTCTCTCACAGCCCCGCGAGCGCAAACGGGCAAAAAAGCAAGCACCATAACGGTCAACACTCACCTTCTGAAACTCATATGTCCGTTTGGTCCCGTGCGCACAGTAATACCTGAAGTGCCCGTTGAGCCCGCTGTACTTGGGGCTGGGCTGGTTTTGGAAGCTGTTGGATCTGAGTGGTTTTCGGTCGTGCTCATGGCCACCAGGTATCCATCCAGAGACTTTGCGACAAAGAAATGGTCTGGAGCGACGAGGGCCAGGGGGCGGAAACGACTCGAGGGTTGGGGGAATTAGGTTTTGTGTGGTCGAGACTCGAAAAAGAGTGAAAAGACAAAGAATAAAGAAAAAAGCGGAACAATACGTCACAAGGAAAGGAAGGAAAAAAGAGAAAGGGGGAAAATGAAATAGAAGGAGGACCAAGGGTCAAGTATGATAATATGGAGAAGGAGGCCGTGTGGTGACGGATCTTTTGCTTTTTGCTGTGGTTTGGGGATTTTGATGAACCGCTTACTGGCCAGGCAGATGAACTGAAGGAACGGAACGGAACAGGTAAAGCACCAAGCAAGCCCGAAAGATGGAGAGGAGGGGAGGGAGGATTTGGCGCCACCCGATGGATGCGATCGATGGAGCCTGGCGGAAGGTCACAGGGGAGAGCGCGAGAGAGAAAGAGGCAATGAGGAGGGGCACAGGGGAGAAAAATTCCCGGAATTAATGGGCTCAAAAGAGAAGGTGATGGATGACTCCAGGAACCAGTGCCTGATGGAGAGAGCGAGGGAGGGAGAGTTTCGAGGCAGCAATAGTAGTCAATCACTTATGTTGCAACAAGAAAAAGTAGTAGACAACTAACTAGTAACTAAACGAACTGAAACTAACTCAATGGCAACGGGCGGGAGCATCCCTCCCACCCCCCAAAGCAAGCAGCAGCAGCAGCAGTAACAGCAGTTCAACCGCCTCTTCCTACTGGCCCTGCAGGGTGGCGTCAGAAAGTCTTAGTTCGGGGCAGAAGGACACCTGAAAGTATGGTTTTGCTGGGCCCCACGACAACCAGTCACGGTGTTGCTCAAGTTGTTTGGGACGTACCTCGACCTAACTAAAGGGGAGGAGGAGGGGGGAGAATGAATGGGTTAGTCGGACTGTGGAGAAAGCTGCTTAGTATTGCTTCGTTCCCTGTCGCCGGACCAGAAAATACGGTCGGGCTAAGGCTCTTAGGGGGATCCAGCCAGGGTCCATCCGGATGGTCAGTCGACTTTTACTAAGTCTAGATGGTTGGATAGCTGCTATTTCAGTCTTTCGGTCCCCATCCTCGACTCTTTGCCAGGCTCGGTTCAGGTACACCAAAGTACCTTGTGGAGGAACACATTCCCTGATGAATACTAGATGGTATTCGCCAGAAGGGATGTGGATAGTACGTTGAAAAGGTCTACAAAGTCGGTAGTAAGCTTAACTCCGTGACTATCATGGGACCATGACAGATGATACTCGATGTTTCTACAGGGGAAATCCTGCCACCTTCTTTGCGCCTTAAACCCGGAATGGCTACGACTGGATGGGATCCCCCGGTGCCTACTACTCCTACTACTACTACTAGGCACTCAAAACTCAAATTGAGTTCCTTGAGATGGAGAAATATCAGGCTCTGCGATGAGCTAGTAAGCCTCGAGCTATAACAAACCTCCTCCTGCCAGCATATTCATATCGAACTATTATACCCATCAATACTCTCTTAGTTACGTCGCACGAGACTACTGTAAAACACACAGTTAGGAAGGGAGTTGGTGTCGGCACAACTTCCAATCCTGCATTTGCCCGTGGATTTTAAGCTTCTTTCTTACGTTTCTTTTTCCAACTCCACTAAGTGGAGTCTGGGCCGTTTTCTCTCTCTTCATTACAATGTCGCTTATGCCCGCTTATGCACCATTTGCGGAAACAAAGAAAGTCAGAACAATTATAGTAGTTACTCATGGATAGATTCATTTATTTGGGTGTCAGAAATAGCCCATCGAGTAAGTAGCAAACCGAAAACCACCAAACATGAAAAGAGCCGTTGTCTGATGGTTCTAGCCCACCTGCACATCAGTAGTTATTTACTTACCATCCCCCTGAGTCATTACCTTACCAGTTTTTGGGTCCCGACTCTCATCTGACCGCAAATCTTGGGTTTAATTCCCATTGCTAAATATGGTTGTAGAAAACCGCATCTACAATCACCACCATCACAACAACAACAACAAACAACAACCACCCTGTCAAATCTGCACGAGCCTTCCTCGCTACCTAGGCGAGCTTCATCCATGAGGGATTAATCAATTCGGGATCATCATCATCACCACCACTAACCCCATCAACGAGTACTACCCAACAGAAAAATCCTTGGCTCCCAAAAGAACAACAACAATCAGCCCCAGGGACAAAGAAAGCAAACCCCCGGATTGCGTGTATTCTTCAGCTTAATGCAGGAGCAATCCCAAGATCAAACCAATGAGATCCCCAACACCCCATCCTTCGCAATCTATACCGTTCTGAGTCAAGTACGAAAAATCTCGGGGTCTAAGGTAAGTTAACCTCCCCGCGCGCACATCCCGACGTCACCGGAGGCTACTAGACTAGTAGTATCTGTCTACTGGACTACTAACTCCCGATGCCTTCAGTCGCGTGTGTGTGCGTGTGCCTGACTTTTCTCTTTTGCTCTACTTTTCCTGCCTTGCGGGAATGGCGCGGGCTTTCCCCGCAACCCAGCCATCCATCATGCAGGGGGAACACCCGAGCGGTGTGGGTGTGGGTGTGTGTGTTGTGAGAGAGAGTGTGTGGGCGCCCACGGAGCGATCTTAGCTTTGGCCCCTCCCCCATTCCCCATCGCGGATCTAGACAGTCAGCCTGGCGGCGAGAGGGCAAAAGCTTGGGTGGCGTCATCTGTTAGTGGTACTAGTTAGTGAGTCTAGCTTGTGAAACCTCGGCTGATGCTTTATCCTATCGATCTATCGATCTATTTATTTCCTAATCGGGATATCGTCGGCGCCGTATTCGCGCAACGGGGATTACGCTTGCAACGTAGTAGGAAGAAGCAAAAATTAAACTAGCAATGTATGTGGAGAGAGGTATCTCGGCCGGAGCGGATTTTATTTGGAGAACGCTACAGGGATAACTTACGAAGCTGGTATCCAACAATTGTAAGGTTCGCGCTATCGGGCGCGTTCGCCTCCTCGGCTGTAGTGTATATTAACTCCAAATGCACGTATCTGACTCTACTATCACACATGTACAATTTCATTACAGCTCCGAGGTGGAGCTTTATGGGGGCGTCTTGGCTTCTATTGGACCTTGCGGTGCTTCTTCTTGTCCGCCATTGCAGTGCCATTTGTCTTTGTGGATCCGTTCACAGCGTTAATGGCGGTGCTTCGGAGACCAAAGTCCACTCCACTGATCATCACCTCGCTGAGAAACTCCAGCACGGCTACAAATGTGCACAGGAAGCTGGCAATGCAGAAGTGGCTAATGGTCGTGCCAATGTCCAACCAGGAGCCCTCGTCGCGGACCATGTAGAAGAAGTTCAGCGTCATGATGTCCGAGATCGACATCACGACCATGAACAGGGCGCTGGGTGCAACCTCCAGTCGGCGGTTCAGAATGCCCAGGTTAGCACTGATGATGGCGAAGGGGATGAGAATCTTCAGAATCAGCAGGGCGCCCTGACTGAAGGGGCTAAAGACCGGAATGAGCCGGACAACGCTCTCCAAGGAGAACGAGGAGATCGAGGCGATATTGCCGGTGCTGAAGAAGGCCGATTGAAGCAGGAAGAAGAAAAAGAGCGCCACCCGTGCATCGGACACGCTGAGGGTTCGGTAGCGGTAAGTATGCCCTTCAACAACTGCCGCTGCGTCGGTGCCTGGCTTCGTTGCATCTGCCGCGCCGTTCCTTGCCGCTGCAGTATAGACATGAATAGCGTGCTCCAACCGTACCCAGGTGGCCAGAGTCATGCAAAAGACGAAGTAAAAGAGCCCCTCGTATGAAATGGTAAGGATAATGAAAGATGGAGAGAAGGTGAGGAAAAGGACCATCAAGCGGTGCAGGTAATGCCGATTAGGATACAGGCGGTAGAGGAATGGAAGTAGAAGTGAGGTAACTAAATTAAGTATATTAGCTCGCGAAACGACTGGGAGCATAGGAAGTAGCACGTGGCGACATGCAGCGTCCCTTGGATATTCACAACTCACCTAGAACGAACCAACCGACGACTTGGTTGCCAAATGGAAGACCTTCTTTAGCTTGAAGAGACATTGCACTAGATCTCGTAACAATCAATGCAAGCATGACCATGCCCAGCTATTCAGAATTAGCCAATGCTGACCGTAGAGAAGCACAAGGGAGCTATCAGTAGTCCCAAGGAAGCTGTGCATACCTGCATGCCCATAATTGTGCGCGAACCACAGCTGGGAAGAGTAATGGATAACTGCGTTGGGTGTTCCTTTTTCCCCAAGATGCGGTTCTCGAAAAGTAAATATAACAAGCCGGTGAAGAACATCAACAGGCCACCCCAGGTTCTGCAAATGCAATCAGCCAAAGTCGACAAGTTGGCAAGACGCTCAGGGATATACGTACATTGTGTCGATCTCTTCGACCTTATTTGCAGGTAGCAAAGTGAAAGTACTCATGAGGAGACAGCCCACAAGCCATGTAAAAGACAGCAGTGTATGCTTCTTCACAAATCCTAACCCGTAGCAAAGAGGCCAAAAAGCGCCCAGAACGAAGCACACAGTAAAAATTTCGCGATGGAAGTAGGATTGCACCTGTAGAAAACTATTAGCGGACGTCCCAGTCATTTGAGGTAAGGTGCCATACCAAGGCTTCCAATACACCTACGAAAGCGACCAACTGGAATCCAAACGCGACATAGCCACTCGCAGAATGAACATGACCTATAAGGATGTCGCGGCCAGCAAGCAGAGCCTTTCGTCGGGCAAATACCTCTTCCCAGAAAAATACCGGGAAGAAACCATAGAGATAATATCTCCAAGAGGAATGCTGAACGAAAAAGACAGAGAAAAGTGCAACAAGGATTGATGAGAAGAATGAAGTGCTGAACGCTGTCCGGTTCGAGTCTGAGGTCCCATGAAGGACATGCAAGTCAATAACCGTGGTCAGAGCATAGGCTATCCATCCTAGGTATCCCAGTGTGACGATGGTTCTAAGGAACAACCAGTCATATGTCTGTAAGTAGCGCAAGCCCTCCAAGGCATTCGCCAGTAAAGCGGAGGACATTGCAATGGATTCGTCGTAAGAGCCGCTTGTTATCTTGGCTTTTATCTCCTCGAGATGTTCATTGACAGAGGTTCGGCCGTGGTCAGCCAGTGGCTCAAAGGGCCTGTACCGAAGCAGTGCTGCCTTTTTCTGTTCCTCCTTCACACGGTACATCTCCAAGACCTCCTGAGTGTTGGCCAGTGCGGCCAGTGCCTTATCCTTCGGACTAGCGTCCAGATATTGCAGCGGTAGTTGACCCACAGAATTAGTAGGAAAGTCGAGCCCAGCCAGGTATGCCATAAGGGCTGCCACATCAGCCTGTGCGACATCATTTCGCTGGATGCTGTCAAAGCCCCAATCGGACGACACGCCATCCTCGTGGCCAGTAAGAGTCCCTTCCTGGGTGTATCGAGGCCCAGCTACACCAGAACCCCATACAACAAGTGGCGTCCTAGTATTGTCCGGATGGCCGTCTCCGTGACTGCCCCAGTCGCTCATTCCATGGTCAGCCGTGAAAACAAAGGCTGTTTCATCATCTCCGTAGAACTCCTCCACCAGCTTGGTTATTTCCTGCACTCCTCTGTCAACCAGCTTGATATTACGAAGATATTCCTTCGAGTATGGGCGACTGAAGTGGCCGGTAGTATCAAGCCCAAGAAGATGGAGGAAGAAAACCACTTTGTCGTCGCGTAGTTTCGCATCCAGCTCAGGATCAGTTTTGGCGGAAGCAAACAGATCTTTCACTTTCTCAAACACCCAGGTGTCCAGCCGTGTGGCATCAGACGAGAAGTCCTCCTCCTCTTCGCCGTATGTATCCGCATCAACCCTTCCGGGAACTGCGCCTTCCTGGAACATCAGAAGAATATCCGGACTACCCCAGCTCCACGTATGCCGACTCCGATTGAAGACACTGTCGAAGTTCACCGGGTTTAGCTTCCATCCCGTAGTAACCGCCGACACATCCTCATATAACCCCGCGATAAGCGCAACGTGGCCGGGCCGCGACTCGGTAGGAACTCGAGTATGTGAAATGCCGAAAGTGCCATGGGAAAGCACACGCGAGCGAATAAAAGGAGCCAAGTAAACGGGGTCCGCATCTTCTCCGGTGGTGTCATCGGGGTCAGGCAATGCTTGAAAGGCTTTATCAGCGCGCAGGCCATCGGCGACAAAGAGGACGAGACGTTTGGCGGGGGCAGCAGCATCGGGCTCTCGTTCCACGCGAAACGAGCTCATGCCACTCACGATCGGACTGACGAAATAGATATCGAAGATGGAATAAGCGTAAATTAGGTGGAATACCACCGCGAGGGTGAGGAACCCTACGCGGCCAAGACGCGCCATGATTTCCGATATAGGAGATCCGGGCAGGGACAAGACAGATTAAGGGAGGGAAATCGGGACCGCAAAACGTATGCAAACCATTAGAAAGTGGAATAGATACAAAGAAGAAAGAACGAAGCAAAAGAGAATCAGGAACGGCGAATGAGGCCGATGCAATTGCTTCCTCGCATCGAGCTCAGGAGAGAACGAGCAGATAAAGTGCGAGTGAAGATCGAATGGGATGATGGCAGCTCAGCACTTTTCCGCGTGCCTGAATTGGGGAACTTGGGGAAGGGACCCGCAGCCAATCGGGACCCTCCAATTGGACACGGACGGCATTTACGGCGGGCCACAGGGTCCTCGGATGCAATCCCTTACTTTATTTCACGGTGGGTTTTTGGGTATACTTGAAAAAGAACTACTGATTTGTAGATAGATAGATCTTGTGCCTGAGATGACTTGATAGTATCTTCTGGCACTGGGAACCACCATCTGATAACCGGATAAATACCATGTTATTCCCACAAAATCGGATAATAAAAAAAAAAAAAAAAAAAAAAAAAAAAAAAAAAAAAAAAAAAAAAAAAAAAAAAAAAAAAAAAAAAAAAAAAAAAAAAAAAAAAAAAAGAGGAATAACATAAGAAAAAGCATGGAATCGCTCCAGAAAGCGCCCTAACGCAATGACCCGGCGTCTGCTATGCGATAAGGAATAACTCCAAAAAGACTCAACCCAGATAATCCAAATTTTCACAAAGAAAGCCCAATCACCACGATAATATAAAACTTAGGTTTGTACACGAATGACCCTCTGAGCGATCAGATGGCAGCAGTACTCCGCCGCTTGGTCAGCGCATCGATCACTCTGGTGTAGAACTTCGATGCTTGTTGGCGAACAAATGTAATGTCGACAGTCAAGTACTCGGGAAGAACATCAACCAGCTCACGGTCTCTGTTCTCATCCAACAGTGGGATATATTGAAACTCGGCAGTTTCAAAGTTGGCTGTTGATACATGGGGCACGACGAGCTTGAAATGGAGGGCTGCAATCTGTTAGGCACTTGTATCGAACCGCCACGGGGCAAGAAGAACTTACTGCCATTGCTACCGGTCTGGATACAGTCATATAGATTGTCAGACGGCCGCTTTTTGACATCACGGATAATTAGGCCCGTGAGATCAGTGTACAAATCTTCCTTGAGTTGCGCAAATTGAGCTGCCTGCGCGGCTTCGGCAGTGACCGCAGCAGCATTCGCACGATTGGCACCGCTCTTGATTGCACTTCCAGGAATCTTGCTGGCCGCATTCTCAAGGCTTGCGGCAGTATTACGAGCCGCGGCAAGCTTTGTCTGCAAAGCCTTAACCTCAGTCTGTGCCGAGGAGAGCTGACCCGTCGCCTCCTCAGCTTGCGACTTCAACTGAGCTACTTCGGCATCCCGTTCCTTCAGTTGTCGTTGGAGCGACCGACTTTGCTGACCAAGTGCCTTCTGGGCCTCTAACTCTGCCTTCAAGGAAGCGATCAGGTTGTTCGAAGCTAGCAACATTCAGTATTGGTGATTTCAGGAAAATATAGTCACAGCACCACTCACCATTTGTCATCGACTCGCACTGTTTTCGTAGTTTCTCCATGTTCGAGTTCGCTTCAACAATGCCAATCTCCTTAAGATTCCGATAGCGATTCTCAAGAGTATCACATTTCTTCGTCAATTCACCAATCCGACGACGCAACTCGGGCTCCACATTGGCCTCGGTCGTTCCTCCAAGCCTTGACTTTGAAGGGGAGCTATATATGCCTTTCTGGGATTGTCGGCGTTTTGTGGGAGAGCGTGACACGGACCGGGCTTCCATCGGCGCATCTTGAAGCAAAGTCTCATCCACGACATCCGGGGCAGTGCTTTCATTATCTTGTGCATCGTTGTTCTCCTCGACTTCGGGTTTCCGTCTTTGTCTCTTGGGTGGTTCTGGTCTATCTTCAGGCTTGTCCAGCGATTTGCTTTGTCGGCCGGTTGATGGAGTGTACTCGAATCCACCATCTGTCTGAACCGAGTTCCTTATGGTGGCATTCTTCCGACCACGCGGGGCAGCTCTCGTGGACTTGGTGGCTTTTGTTGGTTTCGCAACGTCCTGCGCACCGTCTGCTTCATCGTTTGAGGCAGCGGCGCCTTCTGCCTCCTGATCGTCTGCCTCATGTTCCGATTCCCTGACCTCGGCCTGCTCTTCTGAGATGTCTTGCGTTGCTTGCACCGAGCTTCTGCTGCCCTTGGGTCTGCCCCTGCGGCCGCTCTTTCTCGTAGGTGCCTCGGAGGCTTGCGGAGCTGCCGTACTGGAATCGCGCCCGGACTGCATTTGAGGTTTCATCTCTGCAGATTTCGACCGAGGCCTTCCTCTCTGCTTCTTCGTAGGGCGCTCCCTTCCGGAGTCATTAGCTTGCATGGGATCCTCATCGCCGGCCGAACCGGATAGCGCAGCAGCAGCCTTTCGTTTGGGCATTGTGAGAACGGTATATATGGCCTATATAGAGTGATAAGTTAAATGGAATATATAAAACGGCGTGTCGTGAATTGCGGGGGGAATGGACGCGACGAGGGTCACACTGAGCTCCGCGTGCGCGCGAGCTCCTCCGCCGCCCGACCGCAAACAACAACACTGTGGCAGTGAAGCATGTGACGCCGTCGGCAAAGCCACGTCTCCGACCGCTCAGCGCCACACCTGCGCTCGCTGTCGCCGACGGCCGTCCGACCCCCATCGCATGCATCGTTACAGCTTTAATCGATCTTCTTGCCGCTGCTGGATTCGGGGCACTCACTAACGGGCGATAAGCGTTGCAGATATATATATTTTTGATCTTGGACTATCTTAGTGATCGGACATCTGCTCCGCTATCCTGTCATCATGGCTTCAGCGCGCGGTCCCCGATGGCAGCAGTTCTTGCAGGAATTGGTGATGGTTGCGGGCACCGTGAGTCCAAACGTTCTGGCAGACTTGTTCTGCGACTAACTCGTCATCGCTATCAGTCGGCATCTGCATACTTCCTCATTCGCTATCTCCTATCCCGCCTTGACTTCGACCCGGAGTCTCAAAAGAAAGAAGAACAAAAACGCAAGTCGGCCGCCATCCTACGGAAGCTCGATGGAGGAGACGAGTCAGATGAGGACTCACCGCGTCGCGGGGGTAAAGGCGGGCGCCGGCCAAAGAGAGGAGATCTTGTCCTCAATCAATATGAACAGGCTATTGCTATGGACGTAGTCGCTCCCGACGATATCCCGGTGTCATTCGAAGACATTGGAGGTTTGGACGATATCATCGAGGAGCTGAAGGAGTCTGTCATCTATCCTCTCACAATGCCCCATCTCTACGCTTCGACGTCATCGCTTCTTACTGCTCCATCCGGTGTCCTTCTATACGGGCCGCCTGGATGCGGTAAGACCATGCTTGCTAAGGCGCTCGCCCATGAGAGCGGGGCATGTTTCATCAACCTTCACATCTCTACCCTGACTGAGAAATGGTACGGTGATTCCAACAAACTGGTCAATGCTGTGTTCTCGCTTGCCAGGAAGTTGCAGCCCTCGATTGTTTTCATCGATGAGATTGATGCAGTGCTGGGAACCCGACGGAGCGGCGAGCACGAGGCCAGCGGCATGGTCAAAGCCGAGTTTATGACTCACTGGGACGGTCTTACTTCAGCTAACTCGATGGGCGAGCCGCAGCGAGTGGTCGTTCTGGGTGCCACTAATCGCATAGGCGATATCGACGAGGCTATCCTCCGCCGCATGCCTAAGAAGTTTCCTGTCGCACTACCTCCTGCAGCACAGCGGCTTCGAATCCTCAGCCTGATCCTGAAAGATACCAAGGTTGACCGGGACAACTTTGACCTCGATTACTTGGTGAAAGGCATGGCGGGTATGTCGGGAAGCGATATCAAGGAGGCTTGCCGGGATGCGGCCATGGTACCGGTGCGCGAACTCATCCGCCAGAAAAAGGCAGCTGGGCAACAAATGACAGCTGTTGATCCCAAAGAAGTCCGGGGGCTGCGTACGGAAGACTTCTTCTCGCGCGCCGGCGGTGTCCGGGTCATTCCCCCGCCTGCCCAGCTGTCGAACAAAGCCAATTCTGAGAAGGAATGGAGTACTGAATCGGAGGCGGCATCTGAAGCTGAAGCACGAACACCCGCAGAGATGGCCGAACCTCCTGAGTAGCTTGCTCCCAGCTGTTTTTCTTGAATAAGTATTGTATGACTGTGCAGATAATCTCGCGTCCCTTTTGACTCAGTACCGCGTAAAGGGCAAGGCGTTAGGATTCCTGTTTGCTTTCTTTCTTTCTTTTTCTTTTCTTTGTGGATATACTATCGGATTTAATGGCTGTGATTTGTATGTGGCTTACGTCCTCAATTGAGGATGTACTACCGAGTCCGTGAAGGATGCCACGGCCGCCCTGTGAACGGATAGAGAGTCGATATACCCGCTGACGAGATCAGGATTATGAATTCCATCATCCAGCCTGTACTGTATAAAGTAGATAGAATCCAATTGATAAACACCATCCTCATCCTCATCAGGGTCTACGTGGCCAGTAATCAAGCCAAGTTTCAAGGCAAACGCTGCCGATCCGTGGAGGTGGTATTGCCATACGGTACTCTGGGCGTATCGGGACGCCACCGGCCGACGTCAAGAGAGCAAATTACGGGCCTCAGCGATGGACTTCAGAGCACCGCTTCAGCTGGGAAGGCATCTTGCCGATCAAAAGCATTGCCCACCAAACTCTTCTTCTTCTTCTTCTTCTTTTCAATCGCTGCAGTTGCCCGCTGAATTATCCGCAAGCACCGAAAATCCCCGGTTGCTTTCTTTCACCTTGTTCCGCCGAGCAGAGCATGAGACAGCCACCCCGCCCTGCCGACGTCTGATCTGCCGACTTGAGTCGTCATCACAGGAGGCTAAACTCCATACTTCTTCCTCTTCCTTATCCCGCGTCTCCTCCCACACTTCCTCCCACCCCAACCTCCCCCCCTACCCGCCTCAGTTCGTGGTCATCCATCCCCTGGGTTCAGAGTCGGACAATCCTGCGGCTGGACTTCTACCCCGGTTCATCTACTCGAAACACTGGTGATATCGCCGCTCCCTAGATCCCGTGCTAGCTCCGAGCTTCAGGACACGGATGCGATAACTACAGCGCCCGGATGACGAATGGTCTGTCGTAGAGACCTCCGATGGCAATTTGTGCCTGGGCGATCTCACACACAACGCTGAGCTTCTGCCGGTGACCTGACGACTCCCGCCCCTCCTTAAATCTATCTTATCGCCCCCCCTTAGTCGCCAGGGATGAGTTCCAACGGCGGCTTTGCCGACCTCTTTAGCCTTGGGACCGCGAGCACGACAAATACCGGCCGAAGATCCACCTCGACCATTCGATCGCGCAACCGCCGTCTGATATCATTCACAGAGGATGAAGTCGACGAGAATGGCAAACAAATGCAGTCCTCCGGGTTGTCGTCGATGTTATCCCCCGATAACTCCGCTGTTCGCTCCCGCGGTGCTACACCTTCACCTAACCCGTCCCGCGGAGTGTCCCCCATACCCATGAGACATCCCTCTCGAGCAACCGAAGCTGCCAACCGTAGCAAAGGAAACAGCTCCTTAGGTGGGTTCTGCCGTGAGGAGGAAAGTGGAATAATGTTTGCTGAGTCGTCGCGAGCCGCTGTAGACTTTATTGATGCATCATGGACCTCGCTTCAGAGTCTAGCCTCGTCAGTACTAGGAAGCGATATTGCACGGCCAGCCACTACCAACGGGAGTGCTAGGGGGCATGTGAGGAAACCTTCCCGCCCAGATCCTTATATGAGACCCCCTGCACGAACGTCGACCCCAGCAACCTGGGGTCCCTCGGCCCCGTCTACACCGGAGATTGGAAGCGGAACCCAGGAAGAGAGACAGGCACTAGTACAGGCAAAGAAAAGGGAAGCCCTGTTATTGGCAGACACGGGTCCGGCATGGAGTACAACCCCGCGACACAAACGCCGGGATTCCAGCGATCGGACGGGCCATTCGAATATTGACCCTGACCTCGACGAGGACGCCTTAGCTTATATACATCATGTACAATCCACAGATACCATTACCGGTGTTACGATACGATATGGGTGCCAGCCTGCGGTATTCCGAAAGGCCAACGGTTTCTGGCCCAGCGATAGCATTCAGGGCCGAAAAACCGTCCTCCTGCCGGTTGATTCGTGCTCGATCAAAGGACGCCCAATCCGGCCTAAGATGGGAGAGGATCTGCTAGGAGATGATCATCAGGAACGCGAGTCTTTGGAAGATATGAACGGCAGCTCGATAGCGCCTACTTCAGCGCCTACGTCTGCCGGGGGAGCAACATCTGCATCTCCTGCAGCGGAGATCGAAGGTGACCGAATCTGGAAGCACGAGTCATGGGTGCATATCGAGGGCTTTTCGGGGCCGGTTGAAATCGGCCGCGTCCCGCGGAGAGCGTTGGGTTTCTTCCCACGAACGCGACGGAAATCCGTTTCTTATTCGGACTCGGTGTCGTCTCCATTGTCAGGCCGGGGAGGCACAACCGCTCCTTCGTCGCCTTCGCCAATCGAGTCGGCATCGGCGCAGCCAGTTATTCCTCCATGGGCTCGCCCGCATGCTGATTCGTCTGCATCACGTACCTCTTCTAAGGGCAGGCCGGGCATTCGCCATCAACGCCAGCGCAGCAACATCCAATTGTCGGGACCTGGCGTTGGCACTCTCGACCATGATTCAAATGCGCCAGGCCCCGCCATGGACGGACTTAGCAAATTCTTTGCCCAGCATTTGCCAAATCTTGCGCCCGTGGCACGCCCACCGGATTTTGAAAGTTCGTCGGAAAGTGCGTCGACCGCGGCCGCGAACACCCCAACCAGTCTGGACAACCTTGGCGGAGCAGTAGAGTCCTGGGTCAGGAAGATGACGACCCGAGCCAAGGCCAGCTTGAATGAACTGCAACAGACGCAAGGCCCGGCAACCCATGACCCCGCACAGGCCATGGGGCGACGCGGCAACGGCGATCTCATCGAGCTGAACGATGGGATGGAGTCTCGCAGCTCGTCGAATGCGATCTCCGAGCCTCGGTGGAGACCCGATTTGCTACGGTCGGGGTCAAGCCTTCACGAAGGAACAGCGTTGCGGGGACGTTTCCTCAGCCCTTCACCTGGGACGAGCCGGACTCGTTCTGGGGGGGACAGGGCGAAAGATGATTGACGGGCAATTACGATCCGAGCGCGCTATCTACGTGCACCGGAAGCTTGCTCCTTGATTTGTTGTTTCATAATACTTATTTGTGCTCTTTAGCCCGACTGCAGTGGTGGCTGCATGTTGGGCAGGTATTTAACTTTGGGCGATACCAACTACGCGTGCACTTTGAAGCATAGCACGGCGCGCCGGGGATGCGTGTCGTCTTATGACTATAATTGATGTGGCCGACTGACTGTTTGGTGTTAGGGATCTTGTGTTTATCTTGGTTTTCTGTACTTAGAAGAGAGTGCCGGTGGCATGGTGGTCGATATAACTAGAGCAATGCGTGTCTCCATCCTCATCCTCATCGGCCATCCCTTATACCCTGATGGCGCCGAAGGGTGAGAATGGCGATGGGCGAGAATAATATACTGTGTATAGTCTGTCCTATCCTCCTTGTGCACTGCAAAGTCAGTTGATCATCATCCCCACTCAATCGTCCACTCTTGCTCTATATCCGAGACAAACCACAACTTATTCAATTTAAGCGCGAGTCCATAATCATCCACAACCACTCCACAGCCAGGGTAGTCTACATCCAGGGTCTTTCTACCGCCGGAGAAACTAAGCCCTTAGCTCCTCACTAGGACCTCCCGCCGCGTCTTGGCTCCTCATCACCAACTTTCCACCTATAAACTGCATCAGACATGCTGCAAAGCCACGACTGCTGCTGCATGCACCCCAACATCATCCCCGCATAATACATCCATCCCTGAAGCAATCAAGCTTGAATCTCTTGTTTCTTCGGAGATGTTAACCATTCGTAGTCAAAATGCCCTTTCCAAACGACATCAATCCAACTGATAGACATCCCCATCCTCCTCAATACCATGGACGCCCCACGTCCATGTTAAAAGTAAGACTAGCTCAGCTCGGCGTTAATCAATTATGATTGCGAGTCTCAATCCCTGAGTCATGTGTTCTCTGTGTCGGAGAATTAGACTAAATTCAGCTGCTTGTTGCCACTCCTAGCTCCCTGATAAAGGTCCTCACTTCGTCTCGTAGCTGGCTGGCTGGATATTCTCCAGAGACTGAGTTGACAGAGACCAGCAACTTAGTAGCCATGGCGAGCGCACTCCTCTGGCTCTCCCTGCTGGGCAGCAGCACCCTAGCCTCAGCTCTAGACACCAGTAATACCCCTACCATCAAAAGAGCAGACGCAGGAAACAACACCTCCTCAATCCCAACAGCCACCCTCAACAACACCGTCTTCGTCGGCCGTTCCCTGCCCGAGTTCGAGCAGGAGTTGTTCCTGGGTATCAAGTTTGCGGATGAGCCCGTGCGATTCACCCCATCGACGTTGAAAACCGTCTATCGCGCCAATGACAGCGACAACGGGGTGTATCATGCTTCCTCAGCATCCGGACTGCAGACTTCCTCGGGGACCGTGCTCTACAATGCCACGGAGTATGGGTATGATTGCCCCGGGTATGGATCCGATGAGACGGAGCTGGCGGAGGAAGGATATGCGCGGTTCGATGAGAACTGTATGAACCTGAATATAATTCGGCCCAAGAGGGAGAATGAGGATGAGTTGTTGCCTGTGATGGTTTGGATCTTTGGTGGTGGTTGGGTGCAGGGTGCGACTGCTGATCCGAGGTAGGATACTATAGTTTTGTGCTGTGCTGTGTGGGGTTGATGCTGACGAGGTGCAAGGTACAATATGAGCTATATTGTTCGCCAGGGTGCGTTGAATGATAAGCCTGTCTTGGGTGTCTCGATCAATTACCGTGTGGCTGCGTTTGGATTCCTTGACTCTGTCGAAGTTATGGTGCGTTTCTCCCCTCACCGTCAAGTACATATTATGGGTTTCAGTTGACATGACATCTGTAGGAATCCGGCAACACGAACCTAGGACTTCGTGATCAGCGCGTCGCCATGCATTGGGTCAAACAGAACATCAAGGCGTTTGGCGGTGACCCGGACAAGATCACCATCTGGGGAGAATCAGCGTGAGTCCGTACCCTAATAGCATGTGATACACAGCGCCTGACATGGTACAGTGGTGCCTACAGCGTCGGAGCCCACCTGATCACCAACGACGGTGACAACGAGGGTCTATTCAGAGCCGGTATGCACCCTTTCCTCCCATCTATCTCATTTGCTAACCAGCATAGCCATCATGGAGTCCGGCAACGCAGTCGGGCCCCCCTACAACGGCACAGACTGGTACCAGCCGATGTACGACCAGATCGTAAACGCAACCAAGTATGTCCTCCTCCACAACCCAAAACAACACAAACTACTACCATAAGTAGATATACTAAGTACATGAAAGCTGCACCACCTCAAGCAACACCCTCCAATGCCTCCGCGAAGTCCCCTTCTCAACGATCTACACCGCCGCAGACATCGGCCTGGAATGGTTCGCCACCATCGACGGCACCTTCATCAAAGAATATCCCCAAATCAGCATTACGGAGGGCCGCTTTGCCAAGGTCCCCATCCTCCACGGCACCAACACCGACGAGGGCGTGAGTTTCGGTACGACGGGCGTGAACACTGATGCCGAAGCGATCCAGCAGTTGATGGGTGAGCCCCCCACCCACCCAATCCCCAAGAGATATATATAGTACGAGATACTAAGGTGAAATGAAAATGATAGCATCCAAACGCTGGGTGCTAAATGAAACCCAAGCCACGACCCTCCTATCGCACTATCCCAACATCTCCGCCCTAGGCTGTCCCTACGGATGGGGCAACACGACCTGGCCGAAGCTGGGGTATGAATATAAGCGCTACGAGTCGATGGCGGGCGATCTGTGCATGGTTGCTCCGAGGAGGTTGCTCAGTCAGAAGATGAAGGAGTATGAGGAGCAAGTGTTTGCGTATCGGTGGGATGTCGCTGCGTTGAATGATTCGAGTACGATTGGGGTGGCGCATTTTGCTGAGGTAATGCCATCAATTCCCTTTCCCCTTTTGATTATTTAGTTCCCTGCGGTATGATGTTGGTTGGTTGGTTATGCTAATGATGTGTTACTGTGTGCATGCATAGATCCCGTTTGTTTTCGCCAACCCTGTGCAGAACATCACTCCGTTGGGAAGTGATCCCGCAAGACTGGAGTTGGGTAATCTGGCCGCGAGGATGTGGACGGCTTTTGTGACGGATTTGGATCCGAATGGGCATGGTGGTACGTTCCCCTTCTCTATCTTATTGAGGTTGTGAAATGAAGCGTGTGGTTCTGATGAGGGTGACAGTCTCTGGTATCCCCCACTGGCCGAAATACAATCTCTCTGATCCGAGGGACTTTGTGTTCCGGCTACCGAGGAATGGAAGTTATGTGGAGAAGGATACGTTTAGGACGGGGGGGATTGATTATATTAATACAATTGTGCGGTAAATTGCTGTTAACTACTATATGTATATAGGAGGGTGTGAATGAGAGGTAGACACTACTACATATCAAGGATGGGAATATACTATACTATTTACTACTGTAATATTACTATAATCAAGAATAGAAGAAAGTCTACTGATTGATTACTTCGACTGATCGATTGTATTGATCTAGTTAGTATATCAAATCGACAAAGAGCCGCCGTTTTTATTCATTCAAATTTCCCGCCACTAAGCCAGTATACTATACCATAGTAGTATAGCTGGTTTAGTTGATGCCGAGCAGCTCAACCTCGCTAATATGACATCAGCATTCCAATCCATATTTAACTGGCAAAGAAGATTAGAAGAGGAAGAAGGAGGATAACTTACAAAACCAGCGTCGACTGGGGAGGGATCAAGCCGGGGAAACCCTGAGCGCCGTAGCCGTAGTCACTGTACATGAGTAATTAGAGAATAGCTCATATTATGATACTTTCTTTCACAGTGGATGGGTCTAACTCACGGAGTAATGGTCAGGATGGCCTTCTCGCCAACGCTCATCTGGGGGACAGCCTCGTCCCAGCCTGGACATTTAATTAGTTTAGTCATTTCAAACATATTGACATATAAAATATATTATGAGATAGAAAGAAAGAAAGGAATCAACATACCCTTAATGAGACGGCCAATACCGATGGCAGTCTTGAAGGGACCGCGACCACGGGAGCTGTCGAACCTGTGATTGAATTGAGTTAGTATGATGTCAGTTTACACTCCCTCCGTTCTCTTTCTTTTGTCCGTTTAGAATGGCCATACAGTACAGTATAGCCACCCCGTTTGAACATCTGATAAGACGGACAGAGGTTTGAAAAGAGAGGGGGGGGGAAACCGTACTGCTTGCCCATCTTGTTAGGAGCGTTCTCATCATACAGACAACCAGTGTAGTGCATGGAGATCTGATCGCCCTTCTGGGGGAACTGCTGGCCGTTGCCAGGGGAGATAACGGTCTTGGTGACACCCATTGTGATAGTTGTTATTTTTTTTTTCAGAAATGAATTTGATTGATGGGAGAGGGAAAATAAAAGAAGAAGAAAACCGAATAGAAAGAAGGTAGAGAGAAAACGAAGAAGAATCGACCAAGTGGGGGCGGGGGGGGGAGGGAAAGTGGTTGATTTATAGTTTGGAATTCAGGGCGAGACCAATTACTACAGACTTATTACTTTGGGTTGGCGGTGTATCCCTACTACTGCTGCTATAATTATTACTACTAATGGTATTTCTACAAGAGGGGGATAAGGTTTGATATATTGGGGAACGAGGGATTGCGATGATGATTGACTGATGATGATGGAAGATTCACGCCGCCTGTGTGGGTTCGCTTGGCGCGGAAACCCGCTGTGGCCAGTCATTCATTCCTTCATTCACTTTAACTTGTTGAAACTTATTAATTGCCTCTCGCTGTGGCCTCATGCCCGCCTGCAGCTAAAAATGCTGTTCCAAAATTTAGATGACACTGGCTGCCGCCTGTGCCGCCTGTATTATTTATCTATTTTCACTGCGACATAATTGATTGTCCAGTTCTGCTTGGTGTACTTTAGCAGCTGGCTGGCCGCCCATCGACCCCAGTGCCAGCAGAACTACTACAACTACTACGTACTAAACCACCGTCAACATCAGTCATTCCACGTTCTTTTTCCCGTGTGATATCTGAGATAGGGAAAAGCAAAAACAAAAAACTAAACCAACTGTCAATGCATGCAACCCCATTTCACCCTGCATGTGATGCATCCTGTCAACTCAACTCCCCTCAAATCATTCATGGCTTCGTGGCTCTGGCTCCATTATACTTCCAAAACGACATATTCTTCACCTCCTCCAATGTCACCTCCTTGATCTGCGTCCGAGGAAACCGTGCATCAACGGGCGCATCACCCTCCCCCAGTGCCAAATAATGCAGCCTCGACACACCCACCTGCTCCAAGAACGGCACCACGCGATGGAAATTCAGCCCAACCTGCTCCAATCCATGACTATCATCCGACAGACAGAACCGACCTCCGCGAGCCAGGAATTCCTTACAAATCTCCCCATTCGGATACGGCTCCTTCATGCCCTTCCTCAACGCCGCCGAATTAACCTCCAACAGACCCCCATATCCCGCCACGTAGTCCAAATTTCGTAGAATCTTCTCCCACACCCTCGGATAGTCCTGAAAACTCCGATCGGGGTCATCGCTCTTCAGCCGAATCAGATCAAAATGCCCCACCACCACCGGCTTCACCTGCTTCAGCATATCCAGCTGCTCATCAAAGTACGCCTCGAAGAGCAACTCGTCCGTTCCACCGGCTAGTGCGCGCGCCTTCTCATACAGCGGCCGGTCATAGTCTATGGGGACGGTCAATGTATGGTGCACGGAACCCATGAAGAACTCGAACGGGTGCCGCGACAGAGACTCCTCGATTAGCTGTCGCGAGGCCGGCCGGATCCAGTCGATCTCGAATCCGATGAGGATGTTGATTTGATCGGCGTATTTGGTTCGGAGGCGCGTGGCTTCGGCGAAGTAGGCGGCCTCGTTGGCTACGTGGCTGGATTCGGTGTCGCCGGCTTCGATCTGGGTTGGTTAGTTGTTTTAGTTAGGTTATCGGGTAGGGTGTATCGTTAGATAAGATGGGTACATACCTCTTCTGGGTAGAAATCTTCTTCATGGCGGGGCATGTGCTCTGTTAGGCAGAAGGTGTGGAATTTCTTGTGTATGGCGAGCTGGATGATTTCTTCCAAGTTGTCTTTGGCGTGGCCGGGGCAGAATTGCCCGGAGTGGCTGTGATGAGTGAAGGGCATCTGGAGAGGTATCAGTAGGTGATCAACTTGTAGATGTGGTGGACTGAAGTCGTGATGCGACGCGATGTTGTATCACTTACTGCGGCCGGTTACCCCGCGATGGAGGGGTTGCTGTTGCTGCTGGTATATAAGGGAGAACCCGCCGGAGCTCGTGAAGGCCAGGCTAATTATAACTGGTCAGCCACTGACAAACTCACTGAGACGTGACCCTGGACTACTAGGAGGGTGGTGAAGAGGGCCGTGTGAAGAAGCAGGGAGTTGTTGCGGCGAGTCAGTCTGGCGCGGATGTTCTGCTCGACCGGCAGCTCCGCCAGCATCTCCGACTCCAGATACGAGATGGCGATCACGCTGCCTACACACTTCACTGCCGATATTTATACCGATTATCATGCATCCATTACTATTGTACTCTACTATACATCTATTGATACACTCCATCTGTATACGTAGCTAGCCAGCTAGCTCTACCACATGTCTCCTCTCTCAAGCAGGCGCATCTTCACACCTCCCTTCATCCAAATATTACCCCAACACAGCCATAGCCCATCCCCTCATTTGTCTCAGCGTCACACTGAACTGTCCAAACCCACTCCCAGTCTAGCATCCGCCACATACTCCCCCTCCCCGGCACGTAAACCTTATATAAAATCCCATATACTCTCCTATGAAGAATATACCTCACCCCGCCGCCACTACCATAGCAACCACATACTCCCCATCATGCGAAATCGACAATTTCCCTACCCTCCCTGCCTCATCCTCCCCCTCCCCATCTAAATATACCACCTCCGGCCTCCCCCCATCCTCCTCCACCGTAACCACCACATCCTTCCAGCTAATATGCGCCGCGCCGCGGGACGCCGCTTTCCGTGCTGCCTCTTTGGCCGCGAACCGGCCTGCGAGCCACCGCGACATGTCGGGGGATATACTTATGCTAGGAGTTGGTGTTTGGGAGGATAAGGGAGGGAGAGAAGGAAGGGCGAACCGCGTGCGAAAGTCTTGTTGTTCGCGGGCGTGGAGAATGCGGTGCGTGAAGCGGGTGAGGTAGTTGGGGCGGGCGAGGAGGCGGGTTATTCGGGGGAGGTGGACGATGTCGGTGCCGATGTTGAGGGCGAAGGGGAAGGGGGTTGGTTTCATGGTTGGTGCGAGGGTGAGTGGTGGTGTGGTTGAATGGGTGGATCGGGAGAGGTTCAGATTGTGGGTTGGTTTGGGATGTTATCGTGAAAGGTTGGATATGGTCAGGTGACTGCAGGCTGTGTGACTGGTACGTTCTGAGTGATTGGATGGGAAGCTGTAGGAACTGGTAGATGTGAATTTGAGTACTGGGTACAGATTTAATTGACTGGAAGTCTTAGTTCCAGTAGGTAATGAATACTCTTGTTGGTTATGATCTGGTGGCTGTTTCACGCACGCTTACTTTCTACACCGATATAGAGCTCTTTGTAAGGATTTTACCAGTTCCAGACACGGCAAAGTTGGAGAACAAACGTTCACGGTGTATACTCTATATGTACAGATTCACACCTCCCGTGGAACCGCCAAACCGTCCCAGCAGGCAAGATTTCAAGGACACTGCCCGAGCCCGTCAGGGTAGAATCCAGACCACCCTGACCAACGACCCATTCGGTCATGGATATCATGCATCGAGCGTCTTCAATTAGGTTGCCCTCGACTGATTCCCGTATTGAAGCGGTATTCTAGTGGTCTTTCTTTTTCTCTTCTCCGTTCACTTGTTTCAAGAAGTCCCTGTTATGAACATTAGCTTGAGTTCAAAAATCCCAACCATATCCTTCATAGTCCTAATTGCAGATAGGTTCATCTGTTATAAAGGTGGAGACGTACTGAATGAAGGTCTCCTCATCCTTGGAGGAAGCCTGGATGGGAGGGGTGGCAGGCTTGGGCTGGCTACCACCACGAGTAGCGAGACCAACACCGCCGAAGAGAGCACCGAGAACGCCCATGGCGAGCTATACATAGTCAAGTAGTCAGTGTGAGAGTTCCCAGGCAGCTGGCAGAGTGTGCCATCGGCCGATGTTATGACCTCGGCAGAGATTGGTCCCGGGACAGGGGAAGGGTTGAGACGGGGCGGCAACGGAGACGTACAACGTGGGAGCCGACCTGCTTGCCGGCGATCTGGTAGTAGACGACCATGATGACGGATTGGAGGAGAGAGTTCAATGGAGAACGGTCAGGTCACAGCGGCGGATGTAGCGGTGCGATGCGAGGTCCAGCGGGAATCAGTCGTTGGACGGCTGCGATGGAAGTTGCGGCTATGGTCCTTGCCTGTTTGGGACTGGCGTGTTTGATGACTCAGAAATGAGTCAGACACACTCAAAGTGACCTTGCTGAGTCATGTGTCACGCGAGCTAGCTGCAGTTCACGTGATGTCCCGAAAGTGCCCGACACGTGAGGGTCCCGGGAAGACATCACGGGATATGATGGCATGATTGACATGCCCTTAAAAGCACGATGAATTGCGGTATCACAACACCTGCAGATGCAAATACAGAAGCTACAGCCAACATCTGACTACAGAAAGTACTCCGTACACCGTAGGTTTTAATTTATCCACCAACCTGACAAACCCTCATGGTTGTGGCGGTGTCATCACAGCTTCTCCCAGTAACGTAGTATAGGAAAAGCTCCCCCCATCCGAACCTCGGGGGAAGTGAAATCATCCCTGGACGAGACGGGGAGATTTCCCCGGCTATGAGCTGAGCTTGCTTGCTGGTCGGTTACTGCTGGCGGTTATCCTGCAGCGAATCGCCGGCGCTATAAGATGCTGCCAGTCCATGGTTTCTTTCGGCCCTGGATTCGCTGGAGCTCCTGTTGACTTTTGAGCTGTTTGGATTTGAAGTCACCATCTCCTCTTTACTTCTTTTCCCCCTTGATCTACTAATCTTCATTCCTCGCTTCACTCCTTTCACATTTTCAGTCTGCTACACTTTATTTTCCTCTCTCTCTCTCTCTCTCTCCCTCGATACTTTTTTTTCACTTCTCACTTCTTCTCCAAGCGTTACTCATTAATCCAACTGTCGCATTTTATCCCATCATGTTCTGGGGAAAGCATCACGACGACACGCCCGAAGCGGCCCAACAACCACCCATTCCTCGCAAGAAGCTCCCTTCGCATTTACAAACCTTGGCCGACCACGACGACGGCTTCTACGATGACATCTATTCCTCATAGTATGTCTGATACCTTTTCTTTCCATATTCCAGTGTCATATTTTATCCCAAACATTGTCGGTGTCGCAAGGGAGGACAAGAGAAAAAGCGAAGAAGCTCTCTCTCTGCCTTTCTCCGCGTGTCTCCCCGCATTTCCGATCCCCGCAAGAAACCAAAAAAGCAACGCAACGCAAAACGGAGAATCACCCACACCACCAGCTGCTAGTTAGCTACTCATAGCATACTAACTGAATCTCTCTCTCTCTCTTCCTATCACAGCTCCGTAGACTCCACCGAAACTCCCTACCGCTACGCCGGTTACGCCAACCGTCTCCGCACTGTTCTTCTCTCCGCCCACCGCTATGTCGCCTACACCTCCGACATAGGCGAATCCTTTCGCCCCGTCGCCCACCCCTGGCTCGTGCGATCCGCCTATGCCATCTCCTGGACCTATCTAATTGGCGATGTCGCCCACGAAGGCTACAAAGCCTACCTCCGCAATCGCCGCGTCCTGGCTCCTCCCTGTGAGGCCTACAAGGACGCCAGCGATCTCACCCACGACAAAATCGCCAAGGGCATGGTGACCGGCAACATCGCTGGCTCCCTAACAGGCGGCGATACGCTGATGCCATGGCCCACGACTCACGTGCCTCTGGCTGAGGACTACCGCACGGTGATGGCCCAGCGCGCCGTGTTCCAGGGTATCGCCAGTATGGGTCTGCCGGCCTTTACTATCCACTCTGTGGTCAAGTACTCTGGGCGCATGTTGAAGAACTCCCGGAGTGTCTTTTTCCGCACTTGGGCGCCTATCGGGGTGAGTTTCTCCGCATTTGTTCATGTGAAATCGGTATGGGGAATAGTCCGCTAACTATGCAATAAACTAGCTCGGTCTCTCCGTCGTGCCTTTCCTCCCGTACCTATTCGACAAGCCCGTCGAAGAGGCTGTCGAATGGGCCTTCCATACCGGACTCCGTGCCTATGCCGGTGAAGATGCCGTGCGTCCGCTACCTCAGGCCGTGAGAACTCCTCACGATGAGGACACCTCCCTCAGCCACTTCCTTAAGCTCCAGGCCGAGAAGAACAACGGCGAAGTCATGGGCCACGACGCTAACCTCTCCTGGGAGCAGTACAAGGAGGACCGCCGTCGAGCTAAGGAGCAGCGGATGCAGGAGCGTGAGCAGCGCGGCGAGGCCGGCCCGCTGGCGTTACTGGGTTTCGGGTCTAACTCGAAAGAAAAGAAAGAGTGATCATTTCATTATCTTTGACTGTGTTTTTCCTTGCCTGGGGTTTTCATATGTCATTGGCGACGGATGGATGGATGAATGGATCACAACTTACCTAGGTCATTTTCTGGTTGCCTCTCCACTGCATTTCTGTATTGTACATAATAGTCTGTTAGCGTTGTTCTTCATGTGTTCTTTTTTTTTCGACTCTCATTTCATCCATTCAGCCAAGCATCATCAATCATCACTCACCACATCAAATCAAGGACCAGGTCAGACGCGTTATTACTTGCTATTCAATGGTCCTCTGCATCTGGATATGAACACAAAACAATCTTGCGTATCTACATACCTACTTGCCTATGGACATCAAACCCCAAAGAAGAACTACAAATTTCATCTCTACAAAAGAATCAACCACAATTGAATATTTTCATTCAGCCTAGCCTAGCTTAGCCCAACCCAGCCAGATCAATCCGACCAGCGTGACTTAGGCCAGCTAGTTAGCTTGCATGCTTGCATTTCGATCTACTGGAAAAAGAGGAAATATACATCTGTACACATAGCGAGAAAAAAGGACGGACAAAGAGGAAAAACAAACACGGGGTAGGAGAGTATAGCACGGCGTTCACTCGTCACAGCAGATACCTACCACCCAATCATTAAGAAAAGCGTAGGGGAGGGGTGAGTTCAGTCAGGAGGAATATGCAGTCCCATCCTGAAGGAAGATGGATGATCATAGGGAGAGGAAGAAGAGAAATGATATAAAAAAATGTGAAATGAAGAAGAGTAAAAAAGGTGATTGCGGTGGCAGGTCTTTTTCTGTGTCACCATAAGGAGAGTAAGAATGGTATGGATGAATGGGTAGTGGAAAATGGCACAAAACGTGTGGGGAATAAGAAGAGAAAAAAAAAAGAAAAAAAAAAAAAAAAAAAAAAAAA